>NC_047126.1:35868011-36052970 GCF_009829125.3 Periophthalmus magnuspinnatus
TGTATAAGTCCATATAAAACATTATAAACAGGAGCAGGTGTGTGTGTATAAGTCTGTTTAAAACATTATAAACAGGAGCAGGTGTGTGTGTATAAGTCTGTTTAAAACACTTAAAACAGGAGCAGGTGTGTGTGTATAAGTCTGTTTAAAACATTATAAACAGGAGCAGGTGTGTGTGTATAAGTCTGTTTAAAACATTATAAACAGGAGCAGGTGTGTGTGTATAAGTCTGTTTAAAACATTATAAACAGGAGCAGGTGTGTGTGTATAAGTCTGTTTAAAACATTATAAACAGGAGCAGGTGTGTGTGTAATAAGTCTGTTTAAAACATTATAAACAGGAGCAGGTGTGTGTGTATAAGTCTGTTTAAAACATTATAAACAGGAGCAGGTGTGTGTGTATAAGTCTGTTTAAAACATTATAAACAGGAGCAGGTGTGTGTGTATAAGTCTGTTTAAAACATTAAAAACAGGAGCAGGTGTGTGTGTATAAGTCTGTTTAAAACATTATAAACAGGAGCAGGTGTGTGTGTATAAGTCTGTTTAAAACATTATAAACAGGAGCAGGTGTGTGTGTGTGTGTGTGTAAGTCTGTTTAAAACACTTAAAACAGGAGCAGGTGTGTGTGTATAAGTCTGTTTAAAACATTATAAACAGGAGCAGGTGTGTGTGTATAAGTCTGTTTAAAACATTATAAACAGGAGCAGGTGTGTGTGTATAAATCTGTTTAAAACATTATAAACAGGAGCAGGTGTGTGTGTATAAGTCTGTTTAAAACATTATAAACAGGAGCAGGTGTGTGTGTGTGTGTGTGTGTAAGTCTGTTTAAAACACTTAAAACAGGAGCAGGTGTGTGTGTATAAGTCTGTTTAAAACATTATAAACAGGAGCAGGTGTGTGTGTATAAGTCTGTTTAAAACATTATAAACAGGAGCAGGTGTGTGTGTATAAATCTGTTTAAAACATTATAAACAGGAGCAGGTGTGTGTGTGTATAAGTCTGTTTAAAACATTATAAACAGGAGCAGGTGTGTTGTGTATAAGTCTGTTTAAAACATTATAAACAGGAGCAGGTGTGTGTGTATAAGTCTGTTTAAAACATTATAAACAGGAGCAGGTGTGTGTGTATAAGTCTGTTTAAAACATTATAAACAGGAGCAGGTGTGTGGTGTATAAGTCTGTTTAAAACATTATAAACAGGAGCAGGTGTGTGTGTATAAGTCTGTTTAAAACATTATAAACAGGAGCAGGTGTGTGTTGTATAAGTCTGTTAAAAACCTTATAAACAGGAGCAGGTGTGTGTGTATAAAGTCTGTTTAAAACTATATAACAGGAGCAGGTGTGTGTGTGTATAAGTCTGTTTAAAACATTATAAACAGGAGCAGGTGTGTGTGTATAAGTCTGTTTAAAACATTATAAACAGGAGCAGGTGTGTGTGTATAAGTCTGTTTAAAACATTATAAACAGGAGCAGGTGTGTGTTGTATAAGTCTATTTAAAACATTATAAACAGGAGCAGGTGTGTGTGTATAAGTCTGTTTAAAACATTATAACAGGAGCAGGTGTGTGGTGTATAAGTCCTGTTAAAACATTATAAACAGGAGCAGGTGTGTGTGTATAAGTCTGTTTAAAACATTCTAAACAGGAGCAGGTGTGTGTGTATAAAGTCCTGTTTAAAACATCTATAAACAGGAGCAGGTGTTGTGTGTATAAGTCTGTTTAAAACATTATAAACAGGAGCAGGTGTGTGTGTGTGTGTGTATAAGTCTGTTTAAAACACTTAAAACAGGAGCAGGTGTGTTGTGTATAAGTCTGTTTTAAAACATTATAAACAGGAGCAGGGTGTGTGTGTATAAGTTGTTTAAAACATTATAAACAGGAGCAGGTGTGTGTGTATAAATCTGTTTAAAACATTATAAACAGGAGCAGGTGTGTGTGTATAAGTCTGTTTAAAACATTATAAACAGGAGCAGGTGTGTGTGTGTGTGTGTGTGTGTGTGTGTAAGTCTGTTTAAAACACTTAAAACAGGAGCAGGTGTGTGTGTATAAGTCTGTTTAAAACATTATAAACAGGAGCAGGTGTGTGTGTGTATAAGTCTGTTTAAAACATTATAAACAGGAGCAGGTGTGTGTGTATAAATCTGTTTAAAACATTATAAACAGGAGCAGGTGTGTGTGTGTATAAGTCTGTTTAAAACATTATAAACAGGAGCAGGTGTGTGTGTATAAGTCTGTTTAAAACATTATAAACAGGAGCAGGTGTGTGTGTATAAGTCTGTTTAAAACATTATAAACAGGAGCAGGTGTGTGTGTATAAGTCTGTTTAAAACATTATAAACAGGAGTAGGTGTGTGTGTGTGTATAAGTCTGTTTAAAACATTATAAACAGGAGCAGGTGTGTGTGTATAAATCTGTTTAAAACATTATAAACAGGAGCAGGTGTGTGTGTATAAGTCTGTTTAAAACATTATAAACAGGAGCAGGTGTGTGTGTATAAATCTGTTTAAAACATTATAAACAGGAGCAGGTGTGTGTGTGTATAAGTCTGTTTAAAACATTACAAACAGGAGCAGGTGTGTGTGTATAAGTCTGTTTAAAACATTATAAACAGGAGCAGGTGTGTGTGTATAAGTCTGTTTAAAACATTATAAACAGGAGCAGGTGTGTGTGTGTATAAGTCTTTTTAAAACATTATAAACAGGAGCAGGTGTGTGTGTATAAGTCTGTTTAAAACATTATAAACAGGAGCAGGTGTGTGTGTGTATAAGTCTGTTTAAAACATTATAAACAGGAGCAGGTGTGTGTGAATAAGTCTGTTTAAAACATTATAAACAGGAGCAGGTGTGTGTGTATAAGTCTGTTTAAAACATTATAAACAGGAGCAGGTGTGTGTGTATAAGTCTGTTTAAAACATTATAAACAGGAGCAGGTGTGTGTGTATAAGTCTGTTTAAAACATTATAAACAGGAGCAGGTGTGTGTGTGTGTGTGTATAAATCTGTTTAAAACATTATAAACAGGAGCAGGTGTTTGTGTATAAGTCTGTTTAAAACATTATAAACAGGAGCAGGTGTGTGTGTATAAGTCCATATAAAACATTATAAACAGGAGCAGGTGTGTGTGTGTATAAGTCTGTTTAAAACACTTAAAACAGGAGCAGGTGTGTGTGTATAAGTCTGTTTAAAACATTATAAACAGGAGCAGGTGTGTGTGTATAAGTCCATATAAAACATTATAAACAGGAGCAGGTGTGTGTGTATAAGTCTGTTTAAAACACTTAAAACAGGAGCAGGTGTGTGTGTATAAGTCTGTTTAAAACATTATAAACAGGAGCAGGTGTGTGTGTATAAGTCCATATAAAACATTATAAACAGGAGCAGGTGTGTGTATAAGTCTGTTTAAAACATTATAAACAGGAGCAGGTGTGTGTGTGTGTGTATAAGTCTGTTTAAAACACTTAAAACAGGAGCAGGTGTGTGTGTATAAGTCTGTTTAAAACATTATAAACAGGAGCAGGTGTGTGTGTATAAGTCCATATAAAACATTATAAACAGGAGCAGGTGTGTGTGTATAAGTCTGTTTAAAACACTTAAAACAGGAGCAGGTGTGTGTGTATAAGTCTGTTTAAAACATTATAAACAGGAGCAGGTGTGTGTGTATAAGTCCATATAAAACATTATAAACAGGAGCAGGTGTGTGTGTATAAGTCTGTTTAAAACATTATAAACAGGAGCAGGTGTGTGTGTGTGTATAAGTCTGTTTAAAACACTTAAAACAGGAGCAGGTGTGTGTGTATAAGTCTGTTTAAAACATTATAAACAGGAGCAGGTGTGTGTGTATAAGTCCATATAAAACATTATAAACAGGAGCAGGTGTGTGTGTATAAGTCCTGTTTAAAACATTATAAACAGGAGCAGGTGTGTGTGTGTATAAGTCTGTTTAAAACACTTAAAACAGGAGCAGGTGTGTGTGTGTATAAGTCTGTTTTAAAACATTATAAACAGGAGCATGGTGTGGTGTGTATAAGTCTGTTTAAAACATTATAAACAGGAGAAGGTGTGTGTGAATAAGTCTGTTTAAAACATTATAAACAGGAGCAGGTGTGTGTGTATAAGTCTGTTTAAAACATTATAAACAGGAGCAGGTGTGTGTGTTATAAGTCTGTTTAAAACATTATAAACAGGAGGCAGGTGTGTTTGTATAAGTCTGTTTAAAACATTATAAACAGGAAGCAGGGTGTGTGTGTGTTATAAATCTGTTTTTTTAAAACATTATAAAAACAGGAGCAGGTGTGTGTGTATACAGTCTGTTTAAAACATTATAAACAGTGAGCAGGTGTGTGTGTATAAGTCCATATAAAACATTATAAACAGGAGCAGGTGTGTGTGTGTATAAGTCTGTTTAAAACACTTAAAACAGGAGCAGGGTGTGTGTATAAGTCTGTTTAAAACATTATAAATAAGGAAGCAGGTGTGTGTGTATAAGTCCATATAAAACATTATAAACAGGAGCAGGTGTGTGTGTATAAGTCTGTTTAAAACACTTAAAACAGGAGCAGGTGTGTGGTATAAGTCTGTTTAAAACAATTATAAAAGGAGCAGGTGTGTGTGTATAAGTCCATATAAAACATTATAAACAGGAGCAGGTGTGTGTATAAGTCTGTTCTTAAAACCTTATAAACAGGAGCAGGTGTGTTGTGTGTGTGTATAAGTCTGTTTAAAACACTTAAAACAGGAGCAGGTGTGTGGTATATAAGTCTGTTTAAAACATTATAAACAGGAGCAGGTGTGGTGTATAAGTCCATATAAAACATTATAAACAGGAGCAGGTGTGTGTGTATAAGTCTGTTTAAAACACTTAAAACAGTGAGCAGGTGTGTGTGTATAAGTCTGTTTTAAAACATTATAAACAGGAGCAGGTGTGTGTGTATAAGTCCATATAAAACATTATAAACAGGAGCAGGTGTGTGTGTATAAGTCTGTTTAAAACATTATAAACAGGAGCAGGTGTGTGTGTGTGTATAAGTCTGTTTAAAACACTTAAAACAGGAGCAGGTGTGTGTGTATAAGTCTGTTTAAAACATTATAAACAGGAGCAGGTGTGTGTGTGTGTATAAGTCTGTTTAAAACATTATAAACAGGAGCAGGTGTGTGTGTATAAGTCTGTTTAAAACATTATAAACAGGAGCAGGTGTGTGTGTATAAGTCTGTTTAAAACATTATAAACAGGAGCAGGTGTGTGTGTGTATAAGTCTGTTTAAAACATTATAAACAGGAGCAGGTGTGTGTGTATAAGTCCATATAAAACATTATAAACAGGAGCAGGTGTGTGTGTATAAGTCTGTTTAAAACATTATAAACAGGAGCAGGTGTGTGTGTATAAGTCTGTTTAAAACATTATAAACAGGAGCAGGTGTGTGTATAAGTCTGTTTAAAACATTATAAACAGGAGCAGGTGTGTGTGTATAAGTCTGTTTAAAACATTATAAACAGGAGCAGGTGTGTGTGTATAAGTCTGTTTAAAACATTATAAACAGGAGCAGGTGTGTGTGTGATATAAGTCTGTTTAAAACATTATAAACAGGAGCAGGTGTGTGGTATAAATCTGTTTAAACATTATAAAAAGGAGCAGGTGTGTGTGTATAAGTCTGTTTAAAACATTATAAACAGGAGCAGGTGTGTGTGTGTGTATAAGTCTGTTTAAAACATTATAAACAGGAGCAGGTATGTGTGTATAAGTCTGTTTTAAACATTATAAACAGGAGCAGGTGTTTGTGTATAAATCTGTTTAAACATTATAAACAGGAGCAGGTGTGTGTGTATAAGTCTGTTTAAAACATTATAAACAGGAGCAGGTTGTGTGTATAAGTCTGTTTTAAAACATTCTATAAACAGGAGCAGGTGTGTGTGTATAAGTCTGTTTAAAACATTATAAACAGGAGCCGGTACTGTGTGTATAAGTCTGTTTAAAACATTATAAACAGGAGCAGGTGTGTGTGTATAAGTCTGTTTAAAACATTATAAACAGGAGCAGGTGTGTGTGTATAAGTCTGTTTAAAACATTATAAACAGGAGCAGGTGTGTGTGTATAAGTCTGTTTAAAACATTATAAACAGGAGCAGGTGTGTGTGTATAAGTCTGTTTAAAACATTATAAACAGGAGCAGTGTGTGTGTGTATAAGTCTGTTTAAAACATTATAAACAGGAGCAGGTGTGTGTGTATAAGTCTGTTTAAAACATTATAAACAGGAGCAGGTGTGTGTGTATAAGTCTGTTTAAAACATTATAAAAAGGAGCAGGTGTGTGTGTATAAAGTCTGTTTAAAACATTATAAACAGGAGCAGGTGTGTGTGTATAAGTCTGTTTAAAACATTATAAACAGGAGCAGGTGTGTGTGTATAAGTCTGTTTAAAACATTATAAACAGGAGCAGGTGTGTGTGTATAAGTCTGTTTAAAACATTATAAACAGGAGCAGGTGTGTGTGTATAAGTCTGTTTAAAACATTATAAACAGGAGCAGGTGTGTGTGTATAAGTCTGTTTAAAACATTATAAACAGGAGCAGGTGTGTGTGTATAAGTCTGTTTAAAACATTATAAACAGGAGCAGGTGTGTGTGTATAAGTCTGTTTAAAACATTATAAACAGGAGCAGGTGTGTGTGTATAAGTCTGTTTAAAACATTATAAACAGGAGCAGGTGTGTGTGTATAAGTCTGTTTAAAACACTTAAAACAGGAGCAGGTGTGTGTGTATAAGTCTGTTTAAAACATTATAAACAGGAGCAGGTGTGTGTGTATAAGTCTGTTTAAAACATTATAAACAGGAGCAGGTGTGTGTGTATAAGTCTGTTTAAAACATTATAAACAGGAGCAGGTGTGTGTGTATAAGTCTGTTTAAAACATTATAAACAGGAGCAGGTGTGTGTGTGTATAAGTCTGTTTAAAACATTATAAACAGGAGCAGGTGTGTGTGTATAAGTCTGTTTAAAACATTATAAACAGGAGCAGGTGTGTGTGTATAAGTCTGTTTAAAACATTATAAACAGGAGCAGGTGTGTGTGTATAAGTCTGTTTAAAACATTATAAACAGGAGCAGGTGTGTGTGTATAAATCTGTTTAAAACATTATAAACAGGAGCAGGTGTGTGTGTATAAGTCCATATAAAACATTATAAACAGGAGCAGGTGTGTGTGTATAAGTCTGTTTAAAACATTATAAACAGGAGCAGGTGTGTGTGTATAAGTCTGTTTAAAACATTATAAACAGGAGCAGGTGTGTGTGTATAAGTCTGTTTAAAACACTTAAAACAGGAGCAGGTGTGTGTGTATAAGTCTGTTTAAAACATTATAAACAGGAGCAGGTGTGTGTGTATAAGTCTGTTTAAAACATTATAAACAGGAGCAGGTGTGTGTGTATAAGTCTGTTTAAAACACTTAAAACAGGAGCAGGTGTGTGTGTATAAGTCTGTTTAAAACATTATAAACAGGAGCAGGTGTGTGTGTATAAGTCTGTTTAAAACATTATAAACAGGAGCAGGTGTGTGTGTATAAGTCTGTTTAAAACACTTAAAACAGGAGCAGGTGTGTGTGTATAAGTCTGTTTAAAACACTTAAAACAGGAGCATGTTTGTGATTTTTTTGTCATTGAAACTTTCCAATTTTGTGCAGCATAGTTTTTTTAATAGTTTGTAATGCTCCACAGTGTGGCATTAATCTGGCATTCATAATTTCCCGATGTTTTTATGGCCTAAAATGATCTTTTAAAACATGCATTTTTACTGTGGAAAGGATCGCCTTTCCACAGATCAGACCTCTTATTTCATAAACATGCATACATCTCAAGTGGAATGACATGGTGGGCAGGGGAGTAGACGGGGGAACAAAGGGGTCTGTTGTCCAGGGGCCCAGAACTGGACATTTATCCTATTCATTTATATCACGGGGGCCCATGTGAGGTTTCTTGCCCCGGACCCTGAGATTCCTGTCGACGGGCCTGCTGGTGGTACTTTTTCTTTGCACTCATGGGGAACTTTTTGCTGTCTTTTTTTTTTTTTTTTTAACTTTCTAAACATTTGAGCTGCAGGAGGTTGAATAAATGACTGTGACTCATTACATGAAAATATTACACATATAGAGCCGTTTTCAATCGACTCCCAATTCACTTTTTGTGTATAAACTGTCCCCTCTCTCTGTCTCTGCTGCTCAGACTCATTTTGGTCTTAAATGTTCGTATTAACCCTCTACATGATCCTGGGGTTTTTATTTCACTATTGTGTCTGTAAATTAAGATATGAACATTAATAACAGATCAATTAGGCGCCTTCTTCCTCTGAGGTCGTTCCTGCTAGTGTTAACAACAGATTTGATTTAAGGCCATACTGTGGAACATTTCGGACAAACAATAAGGGCAGTGTAGGGCTATATGCCACTATACTATGTTATGAAGAAGTAGCACTGATTTTTATCCCTGTGTGTCAGATTCAATTCAATTCATTTTATTTTTGTAACTCCCAAAATCACAACAACAGTTGTCTCGAAGGGTGTTCATGTTTTGGTTGATGGGGGAAACCGGAGTACCCGGAGGAAACCCATCCAGACACGAGGAGAAACATGAAAAACTCCACACAGAAAGGCCTGGTGACCCGGGGATCAACCAAACCTTCTGCTGTGAGACATGAGCCACTCAGCCACCGAGATATACACACAAAAACACAACAACACACAAAAACAAAACAACAGGAAAAATCAGACAAAACAAGAAAAATCGGCCAGGCCAGGAGGAGGAAGACCAGCTGAGGAGGAGGAGAGCAGGGCGAGGAGGAGGAGAGGGTCCAGCTGTCATCGGGGCATCTGAAAGAGATACACTCCACAGGGGGAGTGGGACAGGGGACAACATGTGAATAGCATTGCTGATGAGAAAATAGGACAAAGCAGAGGATAGTGCTCAGGTTGCCATACTTCCCCCAGCTAGTTACTCCTACTGCAGCCTGTCTTATCCCGGGTTTGTCCCTAACTCCCTCACTATGTAACCTGGTCATACGCTATACCGAAGAGGAAGGTTTTAAGCCTGGTCTTAAATACAGAGACTGTGGGGGCCTGTTTAACATCAGCAGGGAGTTGATTCCATAGCACAGGAGCTTGGTAACTGAATGCTCTCCCTCCCACTGTACTTTTGGACACTCTAGGAACCACTAATAGTCCTGCATTCTGAGAGCGGAGTGCTCTGTTTGGCTGGTACGGGACAATAGCATCTTGCAGATAGGATGGGGCCATACCGTTTAGGGCTTTGTATGTCAGGAGGAGGACTTTGAATTTGATTCTAAGCTCGACAGGAAGCCAGTGCAGATATTTTAGTACAGGACTGATGTGGTCTCTTCTTTTAGTTCCTGTTAGGACTCTGGCCGCTGCATTTTGGACCAACTGGAGGCTCCTTATAGTACTTTATAGTACTTTATAGTACTTTATAGTACTTTATAGTACTTTTGGGGCAGGCGGCAAGCAGGGAATTACAGTAATCAAGTCTAGAAGTAACAAATGCATGGATGAGTTTTTCAGCATCGTTTTTAGGTAAAATATTTCTAATTTTAGTTATATTTCGCAGGTGAAAGTATGCGGTTTTACAAGCTAGGTTTATATGGGCTGTGAATGAGAGATTTTGATCAAATAGGACTCCAAGATTTTTTACAGTAGGGCTAGAAGCTATACTCACATTGTCGAGTGAGATTATCTGGTCTGACAGAGAATCTCTTTGACCTTTGGGACCAACGACAATGACCTCTGTTTTTTCAGGATTTAAGAGCAGGTAATTCAAGGTCATCCAGGTTTTGATGTCCTTCACACAGGCACTGAGTTTATCTATTTGATCAGTCTGATTTGGTTTCATTGATAAGTACAGCTGAGTGTCATCAGCGTAGCAGTGAAAATTAATGCCATGTTTTCTGATAATGTTCCCCAATGGCAACATATACAGAGTAAATAGGATTGGACCAAGCACAGATCCTTGTGGAACACCACAGGCTACTTTAGAACAGGGAGAGGTGCTCTGGTTTATACTAACAAACTGGTACCTATCTGATAGATAGGATTTAAACCATTTGAGGGTGGTCCCTCTGATTCCAATGTCACATTCTAACCTCTGCAGTAGAATGTTGTGATCAATGGTGTCAAACGCTGCACTGAGGTCCAGTAGGACCAGGACTGAAGCCAGCCCGTTATCAGCAGCTAGTAGTAAATCATTTGTTACTTTAAGCAGTGCAGTCTCTGTGCTGTGGTGAGCTCTGAATCCAGATTGAAATTTTTCAAATATATTATTGTCCTGCAGGTGGCGGCAGAGCTGTTTCACCACCACTCGTTCTAGAATTTTTGAGAGGAAGGGAAGATTAGAGATAGGTCTGTAGTTGACTAGTTCATCAGGATTTAGATTAGGTTTTTTCAAAAGGGGTTTAATCACAGCATACTTAAAGGACTGAGGAACGTAGCCATTTTCTAACGACATATTTATTATGTTATGGATGGAATCTATTATTAGGGGGAGGGCTTCTTTGAGGAGTCTGATTGGAATAGGGTCGAGCAAACAGGTTGATGGTTTTGACGACATGATGACTGAGGTAATCTCCACCTCATCAACAGGAGTAAATTTATCTAATATTATTAGAGGGTCCATATGGGATATTGGCATTACAGACTGGATTTGCTCAGAGCTGATTTTTGGAGTAGCTTTGTTAATTTTGTCTCTAATGGTTGTGATTTTGTAATCAAAGAAGTGAAGAAAGTCATCACAACTAATGTTCGAGGGGATAAGAGACTCATTAGCAGTGTGGGAGTTTGTCAGCCTGGCTACAGTGCTGAACAGAAATCTGGGGTTATTTTTGTTTACTTCTATTAGATTTGAATAGTATCTAGTTCGGGCTTTCCGCAGAGCGGCCTTATAAGTGAGCAGGCAGAGCTTCCATGCCTTCAGAGACTGCTCAGAGCGCGAGCGGCGCCAAAGCTTCTCTGTGCGTCTTACATGTTGTTTGAGTGTCCTGAGCTGTAACGTGTACCATGGAGCCGGAGGTCTTGGTTTAATGCTTTTCTGTTTTAGCGGAGCTACAACATCGAGAGCAAATTTTAAGGTGAGCATTGTTCTGTCAAACAATTGATCAGTGACAATTGGATTAAAATTATTCTCATTGTCACATGACATATCTTTCAGTAATGGCTCAATAATTTCTTTAAACTCTGTAACCGATTTATCTGATAATGCTCTTTTCATTATAGTTTTTTTCTGTGGGGCTGGATAGTCTTTTAGTATAAATTGAAAGGTAATTAAGAAATGGTCAGAGAGGGTTTTGAGGAAGGACAATTAGATCATTAATCTCAATACCATAGGTTAGAACGAGATCTAGAGTGTGATTGTGACAGTGAGTCGGCTTATTCACACTCTGGGTGAAACCGATCCCATCCAGGAGCGCGCCAAAAGCATCACTGAGGCAATCACTGCCGTTATCTACATGAATGTTGAAATCTCCAACTATAACAATCCTTTCCCAGTTCAAGACTAAACTTGAGATGAAATCAGAAAACTCTGTCAGGAAGTCGGCATATGGACCAGGAGGTCGATAAATTATTATAAATATAACAGCTTTTTGGTTTTTCCAATTGGGGCACGTAATGGAGAGTGCGAGGCTTTCAAAGGAGAGGTAAGTATAGTTGGGTTTGGGGCTGAGAATTAGACTAGAATGAGAGATGACGGCCACACCACCACCTCCATCTGTGCTCCGGGCACTCTGAAAGTTCATGTGACTTGATGGTGTAGATTCATTTAGTCTAACATAATCATTTTCCTGAAGCCATGTTTCAGTTAGGGCTAACAGATCAATATTAAGGTCGCCAATTAGTTCATTTATTAAAAGAGATTTGGAGGAAAGAGACCTGATGTTTAGCAGTCCACATTTTACACACTTATCATTTTGTTTATTTGCGGCACATTTATTTATTTTTGTTAAGTTATGAGATCTGACAGCTTCCTTGTCAGAGTTTAGGGGTGTTTTATTTGTGCTTTTTGTACGTGGGGCACGTGGGGCACACACAGTCTCTGTCTGTTTGGAGCTGTTCCCTCTGACTAAGCTGTAGAGGTAAGATCGGGCCTAAAAAATCCAGCCCGACCCGACCCAGGCCCGCGGGTATTAAAGCCCGAGCCCGACTAATTAACTTGATTTGCAGGCCCGAGCCCGAAGCAAACCCGAAATTTCATATTTTATTTGTGAGGATAAAAAAAAAAAAAAAAAAGAACCAAACAAAGTTAAACATGCGTAAAAATAAGCCTACTAATAAAAAACCTTCGCCACTAACTACTGAAAATGGTCTAAGGTCCTGACAGCAAAAGTCCACGCACTTGTCTGTGACGACCTGCTCAGCGCGAAGAGGTGCGGTCTGTGGGACAAATGATAATATAGATGTTTGATCATCACTTTTGCCAGTACAGCTGTTTAAATGTCTGCTCAGCGTCGAGGTGTCAGTCTTTTTGCTCTCGTATGAAGCAAAGTGCCACATTTACTACATTCAGCGAAGCCAACGCAAGTTTCTGTTGCATTTTCAACAATCAATTTGAAGCCACACCTCACTCTTGCCGGTGCGTGTTTGCCTTTTCAGTTCCCCTGTCTTTAGTTTATCCTTTACTTCTTGCTGCTCCATATCAGGGATACCAGGTCTAAATAGATGTGGACTTGTGGAGGTGAAGAGGGGGCGTTCACGTGCACAGAGTGTGCTCTGGCTCTGCGGCTCTGGCTCTGCGGCTCCTGTTTAGTAGTTAAATAGAATGACCTTACAGCGCCTTCTCTGTTTTATACAAATTATTTTTTTTATAACAAGTATTCCTAAGTTTAGTATCCACACATTGTTTTAGTATACATTTTTATAAACATATATTTATTTTTAAAAAGTCAGGTAGAGAGAAGCCCGAGCCCGACCCGAACGTAATGATTGACATTGTGTCAGATGCCCTCCCTGTGTGTCAGATGCCCTCCCTGTGTGTCAGATGCCCTCCCTGTGTGTCAGATGCCCTCCCTGTGTGTGTCAGATGCCCTCCCTGTGTGTCAGATGCCCTCCCTGTGTGTCAGATGCCCTCCCTGTGTGTGTCAGATGCCCTCCCTGTGTGTCAGATGCCCTCCCTGTATTCCTCCTGTTGTGCCTTTACAACTTTAGCTCATGTTTTTACAGTCCTAAAGATGCCCATGAACCCAAACATTTGACCAAATACATTTTGAACATTTATTTCAGAGTTCTGAACAAAGCCGCAGGACGCGCCTTTTGGTTTCAGTTCCAAAATGCGATTTCATGAAGCTGTAGATTTACTCTGCCTCATTCTCATAGACAGTAATGAGCCTGGTGCCCTCACAGAGATCAGGGCTGAAAATACTGTGAAAGAACAAGACCCAAAAGAGAACAAGGAGCAAAGCCCGTATCACTTTTACAGGTGCACTCTAGGTGGCACCATTTAGCCACGTTCAAATGATGGACTTGTTTTGTCTTAAGTCCCTTTTTCAGCCACTTTTCTATCAGTGAATCAAACTAAAATGTAAAATATATGGATAGGTAACGAAGAAAAAGTAATAAAGTACTGTACTTAAGTAGCATTTTAAGGTATTTGTACTTAAGTACTTTTTACAGTGTGTACTTGTTACTTCAATACATTTGAAAGCAGTATCTTTACTTTCTGCACTACATTTTTGAACAGGATTGAAAAGTAAAAGTATTTTCATATGATTTGTGGGGTTATTTTTTACCATGTTCATGGAAACATCCTGAATAAAGTTTTTGAGTTCAAACTTCGGCTTTGAGCAAAACAAAAATAAAACACAAAACTCACGTGAAAAATAAATTAATGGATTTGTTTTGTTTCTGTGACCAAAATATGTGTCATTTTAATCAATATCGCTACATTTACACTTTAACAAATGAACAACACTTGTGTGAAATACTTTTACTTTTTACTCTTAAAGTACATTTTTAAACAGGTACTTAAATACTTTTACTCAAGTAGATTTTTTGATGTGATACTTGAGTAACTTTTTACCTCTGGACCTGTATTTTTACTTAAGTAACACAACAGAGGCAGCAGGAGCAGCAGGAGCAGCAGCAGGAGCAGCAGGAGCAGACGGGACAGCAGGGGGCAGCAGGGGCAGAGGGGACAGCAGGGGGCAGCAGAGTCACATGTCTTGGTGTTTTATCATTGTTCCTGTGTGTCTGTGGTCTCTGTGTTGACTTCTATGTGAAGCTCTTTGCTTCAGCCCAGTTTAAATGTGATATAGAAAAAAATTTAAACTGAAAAACAAACAAACCTTACAATCATTTTTTATTCACTTTACACAAGATACAGACTAATATTTACACAGTAAATACTTAATTTTACACATGTGGTATTTGTGTTTCATTCAAAACAAAGGTGTTTCCATCAGGATCCAACACCACACAAGAAAAAGTAGAAAAAAATAGAAAAAACAAGTCTGCAGTTTAAGTACACAAGTCTACAGATAAATACACAAGTGTGCAGTTTAAGTACCCATGTCCGCAGTTAAGTACACAAGTCTACAGTTAAGTACACAAGTGTGCAGTTTAAGTACACAAATCTGAAGTTAAGCACACAAGACTACAGTTTAAGTACACAAGTCTGCAGTTAAGTACACAAGTCTGCGGTTTAAGGACACAAGTCTGCAGTTTAAGTACACAAGTCTGCGGTTTAAGGACACAAGTCTGCAGTTTAAGGACACAAGTCTGCAGTTTAAGTACACAAGTCTGCAGTTAAGTACACAAGTCTGCAGTTTAAGGACACAAGTCTGCAGTTTAAGGACACAAGTCTGTAGTTTAAGGACACAAGTCTGCAGTTTAAGTACACAAGTCTGCAGTTTAAGTACACAAGTCTGCAGTTTAAGGACACAAGTCTGCAGTTTAAGGACACAAGTCTGCAGTTTAAGGACACAAGTCTGCAGTTTAAGGACACAAGTCTGCAGTTAAGTACACAAGTGTGCAGTTAAAGTACACAAGTGTGCAGTTAAAGTACACAAATCTGAAGTTAAGCACACAAGACTACAGTTTAAGTACACAAGTCTGCAGTTTAAGTACACAAGTCTACAGTCAAGTACACAAGTCTACACTTAAGTACACAAGTCTACAGTTTAACTACACAAGTCTACAGTTAGGTACACAAGTCTACAGTTAAGTACACAAGTGTGCAGTTTAAGTACACAAATCTGAAGTTAAGCACACAACACTACAGTTTAAGTACACAAGTCTGCAGTTTAAGTACACAAGTCTACAGTCAAGTACACAAGTCTACAGTTAAGTACACAAGTCTACAGTTTAACTACACAAGTCTACAGTTAAGTACACAAGTCTACAGTTAAGTACACATGTCTACAGTTAAGTACACAAGTCTACAGTTTAGGTACACAAGTCTACAATTAAGTACACAAGTCTACAGTTAAGTACACATGTCTACAGTTAAGTACACAAGTCTACAGTTTAAGTACAAAAGTCTACACTTTAAGTATGCAAGTTTACAGTTAAGTACATAAGTCTGCAGTTAAGTACACAAGTCTACAGTTAAGTACACAAGTATGCAGTTTAAGTACACAAGTCTACAGTTAAGTACACAAGTCTACAGTTAAGTACACAAGTGTGCAGTTTAAGTACATGAATCTAAAGTTAAGTACACAAGTCTACAGTTAAGTACACAAGTCTGCAGTTTAAGGACACAAGTCTGCAGTTTAAGTACACAAGTCTGCAGTTGAAGTACACAAGTCTAGAGTTAGGTTCACAAGTCTGCAGTTAAGTACAAAAGTCTACACTTTAAGTATGCAAGTCTGCAGTTAAGTACACAAGTCTGCAGTTTAAGTACACAAGTCTGCAGTTTAAGTACACAAGTATGCAGTTTAAGTACACAAGTCTGCAGTTTAAGTACACAAGTATGCAGTTTAAGTACACAAGTCTGCAGTTAAGTACACAAGTGTGCAGTTAAGTACACAAGTCTGCAGTTTAAGTACACAAGTCTGCAGTTCAGAAAACAGTTATTTAAGCAGAAAGAGAATATAGCCCGCTATCTCTCATGGAGAAGAAAATGGCAGAAAAACTAAATATTACTTTGTGTTTTACACCAAATTTTCCTAAGTCTAAACTTCCCTGTGGGACATTGAACGGGTGACCAATCAGCTGTCAGGACTCTACATTAGGGCCATCAAAACAAATGATACTAATAATGACCCACAGCGTTCAGCTCCAAATGAAGCTCATCGAGGCCAAAGCAGTTATAGCCGCTAATCTGGAGTTGAGTTACATAACTGTGATTATTATAGCAACCAAAGAGCCACTCAGGAGCGAGGCTGTTCCTGCCGCACCATTGGTTTAGCAAACGCTTAGCAATGCTGTCAATAAAACCTGTAGAGCGAACATTTTAAGACCAAAATGACGAGTCTGACAGCAGCAGTGACAGAGAGAGGGGACACAGTTTTTACACAGAAAGTGAACTGGAGCCAGAGTCGATGGAGCCGGAAGTGCGCATATAATCACTTTTTATTTGAAACGCGTTGGCTAGCAGGTTAGCGATGTCCATTTATATATACAGTCTATATTTGGAACTGAGGGCACAGAGGCTTTTTCCCATTGGCCGTTCTCTTCTGTGGGCGGAGCTTATACCTAAGGAATCAAAGACATGTATGTTTTTGCAATTAACTCTTCAATTCAAAATCAGATCAAACACACAACCTCACATAATGCCCTCTGACCTTACCTGACCTTTGTCTGGCTCTAGCACTGCAGTTTGCGAATGCTGCGTGAGATCCTCTTGAACTCGCGCTGACCTTTCTGCCAGCGTTTGAGTGACGTAATGACCAGATCGCCGTCCATCTTCTGACCCATGACCAGATATGCTGCATTGATGTCGTTCATTTCCTCACAGATGCACTGGAGCCCGTCACGCAGCCAGAGCACCGTCCTTCGCAGGTCCCGCTCTGTCACGCCGTTCAGCTTGTAGATTGTCCGACTCTTGGTCTCCGGGACTATCTTGGTGTCGCCGTTGATGTAGGCGATTTCCTTCACTTTGATCTTGAGAGCTATAGAGACGCAGGAGACATGTTTGAATGTTATAAATATAGTAAACAGGTAAATGGTCACATTTTTGTTCAGCACTTTTCCACCTTCAAGGCTCAAAGTGCTTTACATCAACAAACCAATCACCCATTCATACACACATTCACACACACAATCACACACCAGTGTACACAGACACTGGGGCGAGGGGGGTAAGTGTCTTTCCCAAGGACACATGTCACAGCGTTTCATGAGCTATGGTCAAATACAGAAAAATACAAACACAAACAAACCATATAAGTCCACAGGTCCATTTAAAACATTAAAAACAGGAGCAGGTGTGAGTATAAATGTTTATCTCCACATTATTAAAGTTCTGCAGTGGCTCTGTCCAGTTTTTCATGTCCTTCAAATAGATTCCATTTATGGGAAGAAAAATAACCAAAAGCTCTTTTCACATTTCAGTTCTCGAGCAGACAGTTTTTAGACAAGAAAATCAAGAGATCTGGGATTAAACGTTCAACAAACAAGTGAGACACTGAGTCAGTCTGTTGCCGTAGTCCGATAAATAATTTAATAAATACATTTAATAAATACATTCACACAATGTTGTTTGTCTGACAGATAACAAAGGCCAACCTACTTTTCCATAGAGTGAACAGTGATGGGGTTAAACTCATCACCAATTTTCTCCTAACAAACAGAAGGCATCAAACATATGAAGCCAGATACATGGAATTTGGAGCAACTAAATATTTTTATATTTTATTTTCAGATTCCATAAAGTATCGACCCTTTGCTTTGTGGACAGTGCTGCAAACCTTTGGCCTCCAATCTATTGGAGATTTTCTGTGTTTATTTTTGTTCACCACATTCACATGTCACTCATCTACAGCGTAAATATTAATGGAAATAAAGAAAGGTTTCATTGTGTAGCTATACCTAAATCTGCCCCAACAGCATTTTAAAGAGAATATCTTAGGTCACTTTACAGAGTAACCCCAAGATCTGATGAGGCATATTTTAAACATGAACATGAAGTAAACCCTTTAGTAGTTAAGTAGTTAGTATCTGTAAAGAGCCATAGATTTTAAATGTTTGTGTATATGTGTAGGTTAAGTTAGTTTCATGGTAAACGATCACTTTTTATATAGGTCTTTTCCATCTTCAAGGCTCAAAGCGCTTTACATCAAGGAACCACTCATCCATTCACACACACATTCATACAGTACACAGACAATGGGTTGTTTTGCTCAAGGACACAATGACAGCATTCATCTGTGAGACCTGGAATCACACCACCAACCTGTGGGTTCTGAACACTCTATCAATGATATTTATGTAGAGAGCAGGATTTGAACGACCAACCTTCAGATGAGTGGACAAACACTCTACACTCTCATGTGTTTTACTTGTGCCTCTGTTGTGTGTTACTCACCAAAGTCGTTCTTACACAGGTTGTCTATGATCTCGTTGTCGTTTTCATCAGTTTCTTTGCAGGCGTCGCAGACTCTGGGAACTGAAAAAACAGCATCATTCAGATCCAAGCCCATCATTCAGATCTAACCTCTGACGGTGACCCTAACCCTAATCCTAACCATGAAACTAACTCTAACCCTGACCCTAACCCTAACCCTAACCCTGAAACTAACTCTGACTATAACCCTGATCCTAACTCTAACCTCGACCCTAACACTGACCCTGACCATAACACACTCTGGGAACTGAACAATCAGCATCACTCAGATCCAATCCCATTATTCAGATGTAACTCTGACCGTAACCCTGACCCTGACTGTAACCCTTATCCTGAGCCTAATCTTAACCCTGACCCTAAATCTGACCCTAACCTCTCAGACCTGCAGAATCAGTTTGATGAGTTCATAAAAGATTTGAACTTTTTTGACAAAACTTGAACTATCAAGTTTTTACTATTTCTACATATTCAAGACAGATGCCAGAATGATAACACTGCCCCCTACTGTGCAGTGACGGTATCACAAGAAAGTAGTCGACCCATTCACACTGGTCCTGGTTTGTCTCTGGTTTGATCCAGGTTTAGTTCTGGTCTAGTCCTGGTCTAGTTCTGGTTCAGTCCTGGTCTAGTTTTAGTTCTGGTTAAGTCTTGGTCTAGTTCTGATTAAGTCCTGGTATAGTTCTGGTTTAGTCCTGGTCCAGTTCTAATTCTGGTGTAGTCCTCTTGTAGTCCTCTTGTAGTCCTGGTTTAGTCCTGGTCTAGTTCTAGTTCTGGTTTAGTTCTGGTCTAGTTCTAGTTCTGGTTTAGTCCTGGTCTAGTTCTAGTTCTGGTTTAGCCCTGGTCTAGTTCTAGTCCTGGTCTAATCCTGGTTTCAGAATCAGAATCAGAATCAGAATCAGAATCAGAATCACTTTTATTGATCCCCGAAGGGAAATTCTCTTAGTTAACAAATGCCACAACCACAGGATAGAATTAAGAATAAAAATAAAAAGTCATTTAAATAAGAATAAGATTTGTGCAATAAGAATAAAGTGTCATAATAAAGTGTCAGTGTTAAACAAAATAAATAAATAGATCATCTCACAAAATCAGTCCTGGTCTTAGTCCTAGGCTCCTGTGACCACAGCCTTAGTGACAGATTTGACTTTTACAGATGTGACTTTGCAGTTACTGTAATCGTTCATGGCCATAATAGAAATGCACAAGTCTAATGATAACATTAATAAGTATGACCCTTAAACGTGGCCTTGTTTCAAACATTCCTACCTGCTTTTGTGACCGGCACAGCCGTCCCTGCGCTGGCCTGTGGGATACACAAATCGTTATCTAGCGGGAAGTGTTCACACTGCAGCATCTTGGGCCAAGGGAACCCGAAGGCAGACATGATGGGCGCGCAGCCGTTCCTCACGCTCTCGCACAGGGACCGGCACGGTTGAATCGGCTCATCTAGATCGTCCAAACACACAGGAGCAAACAGGGAGCACAGGAACTTTCTGGTGTCCGGGTGGCATTGCTTTTGGACCAACGGGATCCAGGAAGAAGCCTGCTGCAGCACCTCGTTCATAGTCTCGTGTCCGAGCAGGTTCGGGAGACGCATCTCGGTGTATTCGATGTCGTGACACAGGAGCAGGTTTGTCG
Organism: Periophthalmus magnuspinnatus; assembly: GCF_009829125.3. NCBI lineage: Eukaryota > Metazoa > Chordata > Actinopteri > Gobiiformes > Gobiidae > Periophthalmus > Periophthalmus magnuspinnatus. Next base: position 35,888,183 of record NC_047126.1, read on the forward strand.
GGATTGGTTTGCAGTGGTTCTTTTTGTAGAACAGGTCATGCTGTCCAAAGCTGTATAAGCCGTGGAGACCTTGAGTATAAGGTAAGGTGAGGAGCAGGAAGAGAGCCACACTGGCCTGCAAATCCATGGTGACTGGCTGGAGTCTGGTGGGGTTGTGACCGACTGCTGCTGTTGGTGCTGCAGTTTTCTTCATGTCTGGGAGGAGTCCAGGCCGACACACACTCCCAGGATCGAGTGACTGGACAGATGGGTCCTTCCCCCCTCCGCTCTCCCTGCTCCCCATGAATTCTGCTGCTGACAGAGGCTTAACACACGGGGATAAAATTAGCGTCTGGTAAATTGTTTCTACGACCCGTCAAAAGTGTGGACATGTGTTTTTCATCTGTTTCATTTATTTCCAGGGTTATTCACATTGTAGTGTCTCACTGAAGGCTCCAAAACTATGAATGAAAACAAAACAAAAAAAAACACCAATAACTCCAAATAACTCCAGACTTGTTTGAATGTAAGATTATTGTCATTTCTGGACCCTGAGGCTCAGCTGTGAAGTGAAAACGATTTCAGGGACTTCATCATGAAGCTCACTGAGAGAAGGGTTTGAGCTCCACAAAGCAGAAGGAGGACACTCTGAGGGTCCGAGACTCTGAGGGTCCGAGACTCTGAGGGTCCGAGACTCTGAGGGTCCGAGACTTCTGAGGGTCCGAGACTCTGAGGGTCCGAGACTCTGAGGGTCCGAGACTCTGAGGGTCCGAGACTTCTGAGGGTCCGAGACTCTGAGGGTCCGAGACTCTGAGGGTCCGAGACTCTGAGGGTCCGAGACTTCTGAGGTTCCAAGACTCTGAGGTTCCAAGACTCTGAGGGTCCGAGACTCTGAGGGTCCGAGACTCTGAGGGTCCGAGACTTTGAGGGTCCGAGACTCTGAGGGTCTGAGACTTCTGGGGGTACGAGACATAATTCCATATATCTTACCTCATATTTCTGATGTCTGTATGTACAATGTAGAACGTCTCCATCGACCTTTTATCAATTTGCCTGGAATGTCCCACAGTATGGAATTTAATGCATCTATTTAGCTTTTACTGACATACAAAGACAAAGCAATATTATCTCCATGGAGACAGGCTGGTCTCTACATACTGCACATTTACATTAATAAAATAAGAAACTTGAAGTTCTTGTCATCGCTTTGGTCAAAGTGAATTTCGTATCTTAAATATCGATCCAGTATCGATGTTGTATGTTTCGATGAGATATGGAGTGTTTTGAAAAGGCAAACTAGCAAATTAGCAGCATGGCTGTTGTGAAGATAATGCGAACATGCTAACATGCTAACAGAGACCAGATCAGCGCTGAAGTGAACCACTGAAGATGAATGGTCCCACAGAGCGCCCCAGAGCACCCCACAAAGTCCCCCACACAGAGCCCCAGAGTACCCCACAAAGTCCCCCACACAGAGCCACAGAGCACCCCACAAAGTCCCCCACACAGAGCCACAGAGCACCCCACAAAGTCCCCCACACAGAGCCACAGAGCACCCCACAAAGTCCCCCACACAGAGCCACAGAGCACTTCACAGAGCGCCACAGAGCACCCCACAAAGTCTCCCACAGAGCGCCACAGAGCAGCCCACAAAGTCCCCCACACAGAGCCACAGAGCACCCCACAAAGTCCCCCACAGAGCGCCACAGAGCAGCCCACAAAGTCCCCCACAGAGCGCCACAGAGCACCGCACAAAGTCCCCCACACAGAGCGCCCCAGAGCACCCCACAAAGTCCCCCACAGAGTGCCACAGAGCACCCCACAAAGTCCCCCACACAGAGCCACAGAGCACCCCACAAAGTCCCTCAGAGAAAGCCCCAGAGCACCCCACAGAGCACCCCAGAGCACCCCACAAAGTCCCCCACAGAGAGCCACAGAGCACCCCACAAAGCCTCCCACACAGAGCCACAGAGCACCCCACAAAGTCCCCCACACAGAGCCACAGAGCACCCCACAAAGTCCCCCACACAGAGCCACAGAGCATCCCACAAAGTCCCCCACAGAAAGCCCCAGAGCACCCCACAAAGCCTCCCACACAGAGCCACAGAGCACCCCACAAAGTCCCCCACACAGAGCCACAGAGCATCCCACAAAGTCCCCCACAGAAAGCCCCAGAGCACCCCACAGAGCACCACAGAGCGCGCCACAGAGCACCCCCACAGAGCGCCCCACAGAGCGCCCCACAGAGCGCATAGAGCTGGCTGTACATCGCTGAGTGTTTAGGTGTTTGGGAGATTACCTGACGTTGCTGTGTTACGTCAGCGTCCAGGACCATTCCAGGTTTACATTTGAGCTGCAAACAACATTTTAAATGGTTAAAGGTTTAAAGCCACGTCTCTAAACGTTGAGCTAGAATCTTGGTCATTCTTGGTTTTGCCATCAAGCTAACAACTAGCATGCTAAGAAGGCACCAGCGTTACTGGTTCACAAGCAATAAAAAAAAACAAAACTCTTTTATGGCCAATTAAAACTGGATTAGAGCAGTGTCTCTCCTGAAAGGGCCCGCATTACACTGTTCTATCTAAAGGGCCCGCATTACACTGTTCTACCTAAAGGGCCCGCATTACACTGTTCTACCTAAAGGGCCCGCATTACACTGTTCTATCTAAAGGGCCCGCATTACACTGTTCTACCTAAAGGGCCCGCATTACACTGTTCTATCTAAAGGGCCCGCATTACACTGTTCTATCTAAAGGGCCCGCATTACACTGTTCTATCTAAAGGGCCCGCATTACACTGTTCTATCTAAAGGGCCCGCATTACACTGTTCTATCTAAAGGGCCCGCATTACACTGTTCTATCTAAAGGGCCCGCATTACACTGTTCTACCTAAAGGGCCCGCATTACACTGTTCTACCTAAAGGGCCCGCATTACACTGTTCTACCTAAAGGGCCCGCATTACACTGTTCTATCTAAAGGGCCCGCATTACACTGTTCTACCTAAAGGGCCCGCATTACACTGTTCTATCTAAAGGGCCCGCATTACACTGTTCTATCTAAAGGGCCCGCATTACACTGTTCTATCTAAAGGGCCCGCATTACACTGTTCTATCTAAAGGGCCCGCATTACACTGTTCTATCTAAAGGGCCCGCATTACACTGTTCTATCTAAAGGGCCCGCATTACACTGTTCTATCTAAAGGGCCCGCATTACACTGTTCTATCTAAAGGGCCCGCATTACACTGTTCTACCTAAAGGGCCCGCATTACACTGTTCTATCTAAAGGGCCCGCATTACACTGTTCTATCTAAAGGGCCCGCATTACACTGTTCTATCTAAAGGGCCCGCATTACACTGTTCTATCTAAAGGGCCCGCATTACACTGTTCTATCTAAAGGGCCCGCATTACACTGTTCTATCTAAAGGGCCCGCATTACACTGTTCTATCTAAAGGGCCCGCATTACACTGTTCTATCTAAAGGGCCCGCATTACACTGTTCTATCTAAAGGGCCCGCATTACACTGTTCTACCTAAAGGGCCCGCATTACACTGTTCTACCTAAAGGGCCCGCATTACACTGTTCTACCTAAAGGGCCCGCATTACACTGTTCTACCTAAAGGGCCCGCATTACACTGTTCTACCTAAAGGGCCCGCATTACACTGTTCTATCTAAAGGGCCCGCATTACACTGTTCTACCTAAAGCGCCCGTATGACTTTATTCTCAGCTCTTTGTTCTAATGTTGTTTCCTCATCACAAACAGACCTGGAGTTGTATTTTGGTTCATTCACACATGTTTAACACACAAATATTACACTCTTTTCTCAAACTGAAAACACTGTTCCACCTTGTGATGTTATCATGTGATTATACAGGAAGTGCTTTTTAAACTCCATACACCTTCACTAGAATCATTTGGATCATTTCAGCCCTGAAACTGTCAATCTCTACTGAGCTAATGGTAAAAGGAGCTGTTCACTTGAAAACTACCACTTCATGACATCACAAGGTGGAACAGAACATTTTAAGGTTTGCAAATGTAGACAGACTAATAGTAAAGAATTAAAAACTTAGAATGGACCATGAGTCCAAAATAAAGATGAATTGAATTGAATTAAATAGTTACTCAAACATGTCTGAATGAAACAAAACAGTCCATGTCTGTTTTTAAACATGATTAACAGTGTTGTATTAAAATGAATAGTGTTAGCTGCCATACGTGCTAATGCTAATGTAACCCAGTGCCCCCTCACACAGGCTGGGCTCATGCTAATGCAGCGCCCCCTCTGGGCTTGTGCTGAAAATACTTGGGAGGTGTTGTCACTGGGGGCATTTATCGGCGTGCACTGGAGCGTTCATTTTCCGTCATTAGGCGTCTGCTGGTGAGATCCGTGGGGCTGACCTGGTGAAATATGGTGCCCGGGTTTGAGATGCAGACCCCCCCCCCACTTCCCCCCGAGCGGCTGAAACCCAAGCCCACTGTCTGCTCCACACTACTCTAACCCCGCCCATTCATTCATACATGTACGACGTCAACACGAGGCTCCCTGTGAGGCTTGTAAAAGGTGGAGCTGTATGAGCCCAATAGTCAAACATCTTGTACTGATTTTTCTTCATTGTTTTAATGTGAATCACCAGCTACAGCCAGAGGTGGGGAATACATTTACTCGAGTAATATTATTTTGAGGTCCCTAATATCAGCTGGTGCACCGAGGAGTGAAGCAGTTTTAAAGAGGCTAAAACTGGGCCATAAATCAGCCAAATGATTCTAATGAAGGTGTATGGACTTTAAAAACACAGTGGAGCACTTCCTGTATTACCACATGATGACATCATAAGGTGGAACAGAGGGTTTTCAGTTTGAGAAAAGAACTCAGCCTAAATATGCAGAGTTCGTGTGTTAAACATGTGAGAATGAAACAAAACAACTCCAGGTCTGTTTGTGATAAGGAACCAACATTAGAATGTATCAGAGAATAGAGTAACATGGGCCCCTTAAAATAGTATAATATGGGCTCTTTAAGAAACTCAGAACAAGGTCAAAGTAAACACAACACTGGGGCAGGTCCTGACTCTGGGGCAGGTCTTGACTCTGGGGCAGGTCCTCTTTCCAGTGTCCAGATATGTGCCCACTATAAACACTGGTGCGTGGCCCATGTGGGTCAGCTTCTCTCACACCAGAGATGCTCGGAGGTAAACTGATCCTAACGTCCCTGAGAACAGTACGGCTCCAGCTGTATCCACTTCAGGAGCGCTCTGGACCTTTGACCTATTTCTGACAGTTTCCATAATAATAATAATAAATACATCGGCTCACACCCGCCTTACAAGGAGAGGGGTGCCCTCTGTTTTTCCTCTATATATTACACCCGCTGCCATTTATGAGGCACTGTCGTGCGTTCTCCTCCTATTTACTACTCAAATGGGGCATTTTTACACATAAAAAAATGTGCGCCTCACAAAGATCAATGTTATGTAGAGTTACAGTAAAAACACAAGAGGGAAAAATCAGCAGTGAAATTGTCTAAATAAAAAAACTTTTTATCTTTGTCTTAAAACTTTCCTCAGCCTGGAGGCCCCGTCTCGCATGAGTCACAGTTTGGTCCTGAGGAGCTGGAGGAGCAGTGATGTGGAGATTAGAGCTACCCTGACTGGAGACTGAGGAGGTGAATGCTGGATCCTCTGTGGAACTGGAATCAGTGACCTGAGGCCCGGAAGCAGTGACCTGAGGTCCGGAAGCAGTGACCTGAGGCCCGGAAGCAGTGACCTGAGGCCCGGAAGCAGTGACCTGAGGCCCGGAAGCAGTGACCTGAGGCCTGACCTGATGCTGTTGTGCTTCACACCCTTTTTTTTTTTGGGCTTCCACACATTGTTCATCTTTGAACTTCAATTATGTTACAAAATATTGTTTTTATTCTGATTTGAGTTGGACATTATGAATTATTAGGGATATAACAACAGTGGCTGAGCATGCTTGCCTCACAACAAGAAAGTCAACTCTTGGGCGGCAGCATCTTTGCGGAGTTTGCAGGTTCTGCCTGTGTCTGGGTGGGATCCTACAGGCACTTTAGGCTCCCTCTCCAGTCTAGAACATGCATATCATAAAGGATCCTCCAGATAAGGTAGTCCTAGATGAACTCTGGATCTGGAGGTGGGTCCCACACACAGATCAAGAACATATGTTCATAGATACTCTTCACTTTAACCAGCAGCCTCTGGAAAAGGCCTCATTCTTTATAAGGCTTTTACCCCCAGTATGCATCAACTCGCTGTATCCACAGGGAGCCGCTGCCCCTCACACGGCTCCTCTAATGAGCTTGTTAACACAATCATATTTGTGCTCTGACATTTGGGCTGGATCAGAGGAATAATCCCATTACAGTCACTCATATAGATTGTGGCTGTGGTTAGAACCTCGTGAAGCCGCTCTTTGTCCTGGCTCTGCATGGGCCCATTCTCTATGAATGGATGCACATTTTGTACATTCTGTTTTTGAAACCTTACAGTATAAAAGTAGGGCAGAACAGGAAATCTGAACCTAGAAGGAAACTATTCCTTGGTGTGTCGGAAAAATTTCAGAGAATTTTCAGACAATATGAAATTCCGGTCCCCTCCCCGAACCGCCACCTTAACGTGGTGGAGGGGTTTGAGCACCCGAATGATCCTGGGAGCTCTGTTGTCGGGGGCTTCATGCCCCTGGTAGGGTCACCCATGGCAAACAGGTCCTGGGAGATGGGTCTGACTAAGAGCGGTTCAGAAGCCCCACATGAAAAGAAAAAGATCAAGGCCAGTTACGTCGCCCGGACTGGCGTTACCGGGGCCCCACCCTGGAGCCAGGCCTGGGGTGGGTGCTCGGCAGCGAGCGCCTGGTGGCCGGGTCTTTACCCACGGGGCCCGGTCGGGCCCAGCCTGAAGGAACGACGTGGGGCCGTCCTCCCGTGGACCCACCACCTGTGGGAGGAGCCATGAGGGGCGGGTGCAGAGAGATCCGGGCAGCAGTCGAAGGCGGGGACCTCAACGACCGGATCTCCGGACATGGAGACTAGCTCTGGGGACATGGAATGTCACCTCGCTGGGGGGGAAGGAGCCTGAGCTTGTGCGGGAGGTTGAGTGTTACCGGATAGATATAGTCGGCCTCACCTCCACGCACAGCTCGGGCTCTGGACCCCAACTTCTTGAGAGGGGTTGGACTCTCCATTTCTCTGGCGTTGCCCACGGGGAGCGGCGGCGAGCTGGTGTGGGCTTGCTCATTGCCCCACAGCTCAGCCGCTGCGTGTTGGGGTTCACTCCGGTGAACGAGAGGGTCGCGTCCCTGCGCCTTCGGGTCACTGTTGTGTCGGCCTACGGGCCAAACAGCAGTGCAGAGTACTTCTTGGAGCCTTCTTGGAGTCCCTGGGAGGGGTACTAGACAGTGCACCAACCGGGGACTCCATTGTTCTCTTGGGGGACTTCAACGCCCATGTGGGTAACGACAGTGACACTTGGAGGGGCGTGATTGGGAGGAACGGCCTCCCCGATCTGAACCCGAGCGGTGTTTTGTTATTGGACTTCTGTGCTAGTCACAGCTTGTCCATAACAAACACCATGTTCGAGCACAAGGGTGTCCATCGGTGCACGTGGCACCAGGACACTCTAGGTCGGAGGTCGATGATCGACTTTGTTGTCGTGTCATCTGAACTCCGACCACGTGTCTTGGACACTCGGGTGAAGAGAGGGGCTGAGCTGTCAACTGATCAACACCTGGTGGTGAGTTGGATCCGCTGGCGGAGGAGGAAGCCGGACAGACCTGGCAGGCCCAAGCGCATTGTGAGGGTCTGCTGGGAACGTCTGGCGGAGCCCTCTGTCAGGGGGGTCTTCAACTCCCACCTCTGGGAGAGCTTCTCCCTGATCCTGGAGGAGGTTGGAGACATGGACTCCGAGTGGGCCATGTTCTCCACCTCTATTGTCGATGCGCCTGCTCGTAGCTGTGGTCGTAAGGTCTGTGGTGCTTGTCGCGGCGGCAATCCCCGAACCCGGTGGTGGACACCGGAAGTAAGGGATGCCGTCAAGCTGAAGAAGGAGTCCTATCGAGCCTTGTTGGCTCGTGGGACTCCTGAGGCAGCTGATGAGTACCGGCGGGCCAAGCGTGCCGCGGCTCGGGCAGTCAAAAACTCGGGGTTGGGAGGAGTTCGGGGAGGCCATGGAGAAGGACTATCAGATGGCCTCAAAGAGGTTCTGGCAAGCCGTCCGACGCCTCAGGAGGGGGAAGCAGTGCTTCACCAACACTGTTTACAGTGCAGGTGGAGAGCTGCTGACCTCGACTGGGGATGTTGTCGGGCGGTGGAAGGAATACTTTGAGGATCTCCTCAATCCCACTGTCACGTCTTCCGAGGAGGAAGCAGAAACTGGGGACCCAGAGACGGACTCGTCCATCACCCTGGCTGAAGTCACTGAGGTGGTTGGCAAGCTCCTCGGTGGCAAGGCTCCGGGGGTGGACGAGATCCGTCCTGAGTATCTCAAGTCTCTGGATGTTGTGGGGCTGTCTTGGCTGACACGTCTCTGCAACATCGCGTGGCGGTCGGGGACAGTACCTGTGGAATGGCAGACTGGGGTGGTGGTCCCTCTGTATAAGAAGGGGGACCGGAGGGTGTGTTCCAATTACAGGGGAATCACACTCCTCAGCCTTCCCGGTAAGGTCTATTCCAGGGTACTGGAGAGGAGAATCCGACCGATAGTCGAACCTCGGATTCAGGAGGAGCAGTGTGGTTTTCGTCCTGGTCGTGGAACACTGGACCAGCTCTATACTCTCATGGGAGTATGCCCAACCAGTCCACATGTGTTTTGTGGATCTGGAGAAGGCATTCGACCGTGTCCCTCGTGGTGTCCTTTGGGGGGTGCTCTGGGAGTATGGGGTCCGGGGCTCTTTGCTAAGGGCTGTCCGGTCCCTGTATGACCGGAGCAGGAGCTGTGTTCGCATTGCCGGCAGTAAGTCAGACCTGTTCCCAGTGCATGTTGGACTCCGCCAGGGCTGCCCTTTGTCACCGGTTCTGTTCATTATATTTATGGACAGAATTTCTAGGCGCAGCCAGGGGCCGGAGGGGGCCTGGTTTGGGAACCACAGGATTTCATCTCTGCTGTTTGCAGATGATGTTGTCCTGATGGCTTCTTCGAGCCAGGACCTCCAGCAGGCACTGGGGCGGTTTGCAGCCGAGTGTGAAGCGGTTGGGATGAGAATCAGCTCCTCCAAATCCGAGGTCATGGTTCTCGACCGGAAAAAGGTGGTTTGCTCTCTCCGGGTGGGTGGTGAGTCTCTGCCCCAAGTGGAGGAGTTCAAGTATCTCGGGGTCTTGTTCACGAGTGAGGGAAGGATGGAGCGTGAGATTGACAGGCGGATCGGTGCAGCGTCTGCAGTGATGCGGTCGCTGTATCGGTCCGTTGTGGTAAAGAAGGAGCTGAGCCGGAAGGCGAAGCTCTCGATTTACCGGTCAATCTACGTTCCTACCCTCACCTATGGTCATGAGCTCTGGGTAATGACCGAAAGGACAAGGTCGCGGATACAAGCGGCTGAAATGGGCTTCCTCCGCAGAGTGGCCGGGCGCACCCTTAGGGATAGGGTGAGGAGCTCGGTCACACGGGAGGAGCTCGGAGTAGAGCCGCTGCTCCTACACGTTGAGAGGAACCAGCTGAGGTGGCTCGGGCATCTGCTCAGGATGCCTCCTGGACGCCTCCCTAGGGAGGTGTTCTGGACATGTCCCACCGGAAGGAGGCCCCGGGGAAGACCCAGGATACACTGGAGGGACTATGTCTCTCGGCTGGCCTGGGAACGCCTTGGGGTCCCACCGGAGGAGCTGGAGGACGTGTCCGGGGTGAGGGAAGTCTGGGAGTCCCTGCTTAGACTGCTGCCCCCGCGACCCGGCCCCGGATAAGCGGAAGAAAATGGATGGATGGATGGATGGATGAAATTCCGGTCTATTTCAAGCCTACAAACACTTCAAGACTCACCCAAAGGACAAAACCATGAGCTATAAACAAAGCAACAAGTCTAGTCCATTCAGTGAAGAGTGCAGTGAGCATTACACTGGAGAAATTAAACAGCCACTTCATAAGAGAATGTACCAACACCGTTGAGAGAGCTCTTCTGGACCCCAGTCTGCTGTACATCTCCATCTCAAAGCCACTAACCACTCCTTTGAAGATAGTGAAGTTCAGATCTTAGCCAGAGAAAAGAAATGGTTTGAGAGGAGAGTTAAAGAAGCTATTTTTGTTAGGAAAGAGAATCCTTCCTTAAACAAAAATGGGGGCCTGAGACATAATCTATTCCCCATCTATATCTCCATCTTCAAACCCAAAGCAAGCAGGAACGAAGAGAACAATAGAGCTAGCCAGGATGCTAGTAGTCGAGTAAGCACCAATTAAGAGGGAAAAAAGTCGATTTTGCAGAATACCTCCTCATTAATAAAAATAAGAGATTTATAAATGAGGTCTGACTGGGTCTCGGTCTCTCTAGCACAAGCTTCTAATAAACTGAATACCATAATATAAAGTGAAGCGTAAATCCTTCCTCTGCGGTGGGACTCTCCAGCTCGTTATGACCCTGGGTTCTCTTCTGTGTGTGGAGCTGTAACAGCACAGGGCAGATGGAACACGCCCGGAGGGGAGTCCCGCTGAGCCGTGAGACCCACCTCATCCTAGACAACATTACAGCTGCTCCAAACTGGCCACACTCTAATTACACAATGGATTCCCTTAACACACAGGCTTTTCCAACCACAGACATTCACTAACCTCTCCTTTAAAGCCCCAGTATGTAACCCTTTAGCCAAATAATATTCATTTTGGTTATGTCCATTGCACTGAAAAACAGACAAATGTGGTTTTGGGTTGATGAGGGAAACTAGAGGAAACCCACACGGACACAGCGAGAACATGCAAACTCCACACAGGCACAGCGAGAACATGCAAACTCCACACAGGCACAGAGAGAACATGCAAACTCCACACAGGCACAGAGAGAACATGCAAACTCCACACAGGCACAGCGACAACATGCAAACTCCACACGGACACAGAGAGAACATGCAAACTCCACACGGACACAGAGAGAACATGCAAACTCCACACAGACACAGAGAGAACATGCAAACTCCACACGGACACAGAGAGAACATGCAAACTCCACACAGGCACAGCGAGAACGCGCAAACTCCACACAGGCACAGCGAGAACGCGCAAACTCCACACAGGCACAGCGAGAACGCGCAAACTCCACACAGGCACAGAGAGAACATGCAAACTCCACACAGGCACAGCGACAACATGCAAACTCCACACAGGCACAGCGAGAACATGTAAACTCCACACAGGCACAGCGACAACATGCAAACTCCACACGGACACAGAGAGAACATGCAAACTCCACACGGACACAGAGAGAACATGCAAACTCCACACGGACACAGAGAGAACATGCAAACTCCACACAGGCACAGTGAGAACGCGCAAACTCCACACAGGCACAGCGAGAACGCGCAAACTCCACACAGGCACAGCGAGAACGCGCAAACTCCACACAGGCACAGCGAGAACATGCAAACTCCACACAGGCACAGCGACAACATGCAAACTCCACACAGGCACAGCGACAACATGCAAACTCCACACAGGCACAGCGAGAACATGCAAACTCCACACAGGCACAGCGAGAACATGCAAACTCCACACAGGCACAGCGAGAACATGCAAACTGCACACAGGCACAGGGAGAACATGCAAACTCCACACAGACACAGAAAGAACAGGCAAACTCCACACAGACACACACACACACGCACACACACCCCCACGCACGCATGCACACACACACCCACGCGCACACACCCACACACACACGCACGCAATCACACACACACACACAGGGAGAACATGCAGGCTTTCTACACATTTTCCAGGACTTTTTCAGGCCATTTTTAGTGATGTCATCACAGCGTCTGCAAACACATCCCTCTTTCTAATAGTTTTGTATTAAAGTTCTGATTGAAGCCGAAGGTTTATTACTTAAGGTTTATTAAGTTATTACTATTCATTCTACACCAACACAAACACACTATGTTCTGTTATGTACAAGACACAGAGAGAACATGCAAACCCCAAGTACAAGTTATGTACAAGACCCAAAAGTATCTTCTGGTGAAACTTAAATTAGACAGATGTGAATCCAAACCCAATAAAACAAAAACAGTGACTTACAATAAACAAGACATTTAAGGGGAGAGAGATGAGGGGGTTTGGGGGGTTCTTTGGGGGTCCTTTGGGGGTTCTTTGGGGGTTCTTTGGGGGTCCTTTGGGGGTTCTTTGGGGGTCCTTTGGGGGTTCTTTGGGGGTCCTTTAGGGGTCCTTTGGGGGTTCTTTGGGGGTTCTTTGGGGGTCCTTTAGGGGTCCTTTCCCGAGACATTTGGCACAAAGTAGGTGTAATCTCCTGCATTTAGCACAGCAAAATGAAATATATATTTTCCAGGGCATTTGGGTCTCTGGCCAATTATGTTCCAGGTTTTCTGCTGCCAAAACATGAATTCATGTAGTTCAACTTTTTGGCTGATCACTGAGACCCAGACGATGAAAGTCTGTGTTTTTATTTAGAAACTTCTGTGACAGAACATCATGACAATTTTACTCCATCATCACAACTGTGTTCCAAAAAGAAACAAGTCCACCTGTGTAACAGACATGTGTTTACCTGTGTGAGGCCCACACATATGTAACAGACGCATGTTTATAATGGGGTATTATATATAATGGGGGTGTTATATATAATGGGTTATATAATGGGGTATTATATATAATGAGGGTGTTATATATAATGGGGCATTATTTTTATATTATTATAATATTATTTATATTAATGATAGATTCATGCAAAACAATGGAAAACTAGACCCAAGACCCTGAAAAACACACCTCCCACCTTCCTGATCAAAAGGCCTCCGGTAATGGCCACACGGATCCCCATCTCTGCATTACAAAAACAGACTCACAATGACATTTACTTAATTGTGTGCAGATTCTTCTTAAAGTGAAAGGACAAAATGAGGTCCACATGGGACAGTGTGCTGGTCTCCTCTTGCTCCACATGTCCCTAATGCAGGAGAAGTGACGGGGCTGTGTTATTTTGCATGGGGACGATCTTGAGTAAATTAGGTCCGTCCCGAGTCCTCACTCACAGCTCCGTCCCTGAGTCCTCGCTCACAGTTCTGTCTCGAAACCTCGATCAGAGCTCTGTCCCCAGTCCTTGCTCACAGTTCCGAGTCCTTGCTTACAGCTCTGTCTCAAGTCCTCACTCACAGCTCCGTCCTGAGTCCTCACTCACAGCTCCGTCCCCGAGTCCTTGCTCACAGCTCCGTCTCGAGACCTCACTCACAGCTCCATCTTGAGACCTCACTCACAGCCCCGAATCCACGCTGACAGCTCTGTCTCGAGTTCTTGCTCAGAGCTCCGTCTCGAGACCTCACTCACAGCTCCATCTTGAGACCTCACTCACAGCCCCGAATCCACGCTGACAGCTCTGTCTCGAGTTCTTGCTCAGAGCTCCGTCTCCGTGTCCTCGCTCACAGCTCCATTCTGAGTCCTTGCTCTCAGCTCTATCCTGAGTTTCCGAGTCCTTGCTCACAGCTCCGTCTCGAGACCTCGCTCACAGCCCCGAGTCCTCGCTCACAGCTCTGTCCCAAGTCCTTGCTCATAGCTCTGTCTTGAGTCCTTGCTCACAGCTCTGTCTCGAGTCCTTGCTCAAAGCTACGTCCCAAGTCCTTGCTCACAGCTCCGTCTCGAGTCCTTGCTCACAGCTCCATCTCGAGTCCTAGCTCACAGCTCCGTCCCGAGTCCTTGCTCAAAGCTACGTCCCAAGTCCTCGCTCACATCTCCGTCCCAAGTCCTCGCTCACAGCTCTGTCTTGAGTCCTCGCTCACAGCTCCGTGTTGAGGCCTCGCTCAGAGCTCCATCCCCAGTCCTCGCTCACAGCTCCGTCTTGAGTACTTGCTCACAGCTCGAGTCATCGCTCACAGCGTGAGTCCTCGCTCACAGCTCGAGTCCTCGCTCACAGCTCGAGTCCTCGCTCACAGCTCGAGTCCTCGCTCACAGCTGTCTCGTGTCCTCGCTCACAGCTCGAGTCCTCGCTCACAGCTCGAGTCCTCACTCACATCTCGAGTCCTCGCTCACAGCTCGAGTCCTCGCTCACAGTTCCAAGTCCTCGCTCACAGCTCGAGTCCTCGCTCACAGCTCGAGTCCTTGCTCACAGCCCTGTCTTGAGTACTTGCTCACAGCTCGAGTCCTCGCTCACAGCTCGAGTCCTCGCTCACAGCTCGAGTCCTCGCTCACAGCTCGAGTCCCCGCTCACAGCTCCATCTTGAGTTCCTGAGTCCTCGCTCACAGCTCCATCACGAGTCCTCGCTCACAGCTTGAGTCCTCGCTCATAGGTCGAGTCCTCGCTCACAGTTCCAGGTCCTCGCTCACAGCTCGAGCCCTCGCTCACAGCTCGAGCCCTCGCTCACAGCTCGAGTCCTCACTCACACCTCGAGTTCTCGCTCACACCTCGAGTCCTCCCTCACAGCTCAAATCCTCCGTCCCCAGTCCTCGCTCACAGCTCTGTCTTGAGTCCTCGCTCACAGCTCGAATCCTCACTCACAGCTCGAGTCCTCGCTCACACCTCGAGTCCTCACTCACAGCTCGAATCCTCGCTCACAGCTCTGTCTTGTGTCCTCGCTCACAGCTCGAGTCCTCGCTCACAGTTCCAAGTCCTCGCTCACAGCTCGAGTCCTCGCTCACAGCTCGAGTCCTTGCTCACAGCCCTGTCTTGAGTACTTGCTCACAGCTCGAGTCCTCGCTCACAGCTCGAGTCCTCGCTCACAGCTCGAGTCCCCGCTCACAGCTCCGTCTTGAGTTCCCGAGTCCTCGCTCACAGCTCCATCCCGAGTCCTCGCTCACAGCTCGAGTCCTCGCTCACAGCTCGCGTCCTCACTCACAGCTTGAGTCCTCGCTCACATCTCGAGTCCTCGCTCACAGCTCGAGTCCTCGCTCACAGCTCGAGTCCCCGCTCACAGCTCCGTCTTGAGTTCCCAAGTCCTCGCTCACAGCTCCATCCCGAGTCCTCGCTCACAGCTCGAGTCCTCGCTCATAGGTCGAGTCCTCGCTCACAGTTCCAAGTCCTCGCTCACAGCTCGAGTCCTCGCTCACAGCTCGAGTCCTTGCTCACAGCCCTGTCTTGAGTACTTGCTCACAGCTCGAGTCCTCGCTCACAGCTCGAGTCCTCGCTCACAGCTCGAGTCCTCGCTCACAGCTCGAGTCCCCGCTCACAGCTCCATCTTGAGTTCCTGAGTCCTCGCTCACAGCTCCATCACGAGTCCTCGCTCACAGCTTGAGTCCTCGCTCATAGGTCGAGTCCTCGCTCACAGTTCCAGGTCCTCGCTCACAGCTCGAGCCCTCGCTCACAGCTCGAGCCCTCGCTCACAGCTCGAGTCCTCACTCACACCTCGAGTTCTCGCTCACACCTCGAGTCCTCCCTCACAGCTCAAATCCTCCGTCCCCAGTCCTCGCTCACAGCTCTGTCTTGAGTCCTCGCTCACAGCTCGAATCCTCACTCACAGCTCGAGTCCTCGCTCACACCTCGAGTCCTCACTCACAGCTCGAATCCTCGCTCACAGCTCTGTCTTGTGTCCTCGCTCACAGCTCGAGTCCTCGCTCACAGTTCCAAGTCCTCGCTCACAGCTCGAGTCCTCGCTCACAGCTCGAGTCCTTGCTCACAGCCCTGTCTTGAGTACTTGCTCACAGCTCGAGTCCTCGCTCACAGCTCGAGTCCTCGCTCACAGCTCGAGTCCCCGCTCACAGCTCCGTCTTGAGTTCCCGAGTCCTCGCTCACAGCTCCATCCCGAGTCCTCGCTCACAGCTCGAGTCCTCGCTCACAGCTCGCGTCCTCACTCACAGCTTGAGTCCTCGCTCACATCTCGAGTCCTCGCTCACAGCTCGAGTCCTCGCTCACAGCTCGAGTCCCCGCTCACAGCTCCGTCTTGAGTTCCCAAGTCCTCGCTCACAGCTCCATCCCGAGTCCTCGCTCACAGCTCGAGTCCTCGCTCATAGGTCGAGTCCTCGCTCACAGTTCCAGGTCCTCGCTCACAGCTCGAGCCCTCGCTCACAGCTCGAGTCCTCGCTCACACCTCGAGTCCTCGCTCACACCTCGAGTCCTCCCTCACAGCTCGAATCCTCCGTCCCGAGTCCTCGCTCACAGGTCTCTCTCGAATCCTTGCTCAGAGCTCCGTCCCCAGTCCTCGCTCACAGCTCTGTCTTGAGTCCTCGCTCACAGCTCGAGTCCTCGCTCACAGCTGGAGTCCTTGCTCACACCTCGAGTCCTCGCTCACAGCTCGAATCCTCGCTCACAGTTCCAAGTCCTCGCTCACAGCTCGAGTACTCGCTCACAGCTCGAGTACTCGCTCACAGCTCGAGTCCTTGCTCACAGCCCTGTCTTGAGTACTTGCTCACAGCTCGAGTCCTCGCTCACAGCTCGAGTCCTCGCTCAAAGCTCTGTCTTGAGTCCTCGCTCACAGCTCGAGTCCTCGCTCACAGCTCGAATCGTCCCTCACAGCTCCATCCTGAGTCCTCGCTCACAGGTCTGTCTTGAGTATTCGGTCACAGCTTGAGTCCTCGCTCACACCTCAAGTCCTCGCTCACAGCTCGAATCGTCCCTCACAGCTCCATCCCGAGTCCTCGCTCACAGCTCTGTCTTGAGTACTCGCTCACAGCTTGAGTCCTCGCTCACAGCTCGAGTCCTCGCTCACAGTTCCAGGTCCTTGCTCACAGCTCGAGTCCTCGCTCACAGCTCGAATCCTCCCCCACAGCTCCGTCCCGAGTCCTCGGTCACAGGTCTGTCTCGAATCCTTGCTCAGAGCTCCGTCCCCAGTCCTCACTCACAGCTCTGTCTCGAGTCCTCGCTCACAGCTCGAGTCCTCGCTCACAGCTCGAGTCCTCGCTCACAGCTCGAATCCTCCCTCACAGCACCGTCCCGAGTCCTCGCTCACAGGTCTGTCTCGAATCCTTGCTCAGAGCTCCGACCCCAGTCCTCGCTCACAGCTCAAGTCCTCGCTCACACCTCGAGTACTCGCTCACAGCTCGAGTCCTCGCTCACAGCTCAAGTACTCGCTCACACATCGAGTCCTCGCTCACACGTCAAGTCCTCGCTCACAGCTCGAGTCCTTGCTCACAGCCCTGTCTTGAGTACTTGCTCACAGCTCGAGTCATCGCTCACAGCTCGAGTCCTCGCTCACAGCTGTCTCGTGTCCTCGCTCACAGCTCGAGTCCTCGCTCACAGCTCGAGTCCTCACTCACATCTCGAGTCCTCCCTCACAGCTCGAGTCCTCGCTCACAGTTCCAAGTCCTCGCTCACAGCTCGAGTCCTCGCTCACAGCTCGAGTCCTCGCTCACAGCTCGAGTACTCGCTCACAGCTCGAGTACTCGCTCACAGCTCGAGTCCTCGCTCACAGCTCGAGTCCTCGCTCACAGCTCGAGTCCCCGCTCACAGCTCCATCTTGAGTTCCTGAGTTCTCGCTCTCAGCTCCATCACGAGTCCTCGCTCACAGCTTGAGTCCTCGCTCATAGGTCGAGTCCTCGCTCACAGTTCCAGGTCCTCGCTCACAGCTCGAGCCCTCGCTCACAGCTCGAGCCCTCGCTCACAGCTCGAGCCCTCGCTCACAGCTCGAGCCCTCGCTCACAGCTCGAGTCCTCACTCACACCTCGAGTTCTCGCTCACACCTCGAGTCCTCCCTCACAGCTCAAATCCTCCGTCCCGAGTCCTCGCTCACAGGTCTCTCTCGAATCCTTGCTCAGAGCTCCGTCCCCAGTCCTCGCTCACAGCTCTGTCTTGAGTCCTCGCTCACAGCTCGAGTCCTCGCTCACAGCTCGAGTCCTCGCTCACAGTTCCAAGTCCTCGCTCACAGCTCGAGTACTCGTTCACAGCTCGAGTCCTTGCTCACAGCCCTGTCTTGAGTACTTGCTCACAGCTCGCGTCCTCGCTCACAGCTCGCGTCCTCGCTCACAGCTCGAGTCCTCGCTCACATCTCGAGTCCTCGCTCACATCTCGAGTCCTCGCTCACAGCTTGAGTCCTCGCTCACAGCTCGAGTCCCCGCTCACAGCTCCGTCTTGAGTTCCCAAGTCCTCGCTCACAGCTCCATCCCGAGTCCTCGCTCACAGCTCGAGTCCTCGCTCACAGCTCGAATCCTCCCTCACAGCACCGTCCCGAGTCCTCGCTCACAGCTCGCGTCCTCGCTCACAGCTCGAGTCCTCGCTCACATCTCGAGTCCTCGCTCTCAGCTTGAGTCCTCGCTCACAGCTCGAGTCCCCGCTCACAGCTCCGTCTTGAGTTCCCAAGTCCTCGCTCACAGCTCCATCCCGAGTCCTCGCTCATAGGTCGAGTCCTCGCTCACAGTTCCAGGTCCTCGCTCACAGCTCGAGCCCTCGCTCACAGCTCGAGCCCTCGCTCACAGCTCAAATCCTCACTCACAGCTCGAGTCCTCGCTCACACCTCGAGTCCTCACTCACAGCTCGAATCCTCGCTCACAGCTCTGTCTTGTGTCCTCGCTCACAGCTCGAGTCCTCGCTCACAGTTCCAAGTCCTCGTTCACAGCTCGAGTTCTTGCTCACAGCCCTGTCTTGAGTACTTGCTCACAGCTCGAGTCCTCGCTCACAGCTCGAGTCCTCGCTCACAGCTCGAGTCCCCGCTCACAGCTCCGTCTTGAGTTCCCGAGTCCTCGCTCACAGCTCCATCCCGAGTCCTCGCTCACAGCTCGAGTCCTCGCTCACAGCTCGAGTCCTCGCTCACATCTCGAGTCCTCGCTCACAGCTCGAGTCCTCGCTCACAGCTCGAGTCCTCGCTCACAGCTCCGTCTTGAGTTCCCAAGTCCTCGCTCACAGCTCCATCCCGAGTCCTCGCTCACAGCTCGAGTCCTCGCTCATAGGTCGAGTCCTCGCTCACAGTTCCAGGTCCTCGCTCACAGCTCGAGCCCTCGCTCACAGCTCGAGTCCTCGCTCACACCTCGAGTCCTCGCTCACACCTCGAGTCCTCCCTCACAGCTCGAATCCTCCGTCCCGAGTCCTCGCTCACAGGTCTCTCTCGAATCCTTGCTCAGAGCTCCGTCCCCAGTCCTCGCTCACAGCTCTGTCTTGAGTCCTCGCTAACAGCTCGAGTCCTCGCTTACAGCTCGAGTCCTTGCTCACACCTCGAGTCCTCGCTCACAGCTCGAATCCTCGCTCACAGTTCCAAGTCCTCGCTCACAGCTCGAGTACTCGCTCACAGCTCGAGTACTCGCTCACAGCTCGAGTCCTTGCTCACAGCCCTGTCTTGAGTACTTGCTCACAGCTCGAGTTCTCGCTCACAGCTCTGTCTTGAGTCCTCGCTCACAGCTCGAGTCCTCGCTCACAGCTCGAATCGTCCCTCACAGCTCCATCCTGAGTCCTCGCTCACAGGTCTGTCTTGAGTATTCGGTCACAGCTTGAGTCCTCGCTCACACCTCAAGTCCTCGCTCACAGCTCGAATCGTCCCTCACAGCTCCATCCCGAGTCCTCGCTCACAGCTCTGTCTTGAGTACTCGCTCACAGCTTGAGTCCTCGCTCACACCTCAAGTCCTCGCTCACAGCTCGAATCGTCCCTCACAGCTCCATCCCGAGTCCTCGCTCACAGCTCTGTCTTGAGTACTCGCTCACAGCTTGAGTCCTCGCTCACAGCTCGAGTCCTCGCTCACAGTTCCAGGTCCTTGCTCACAGCTCGAGTCCTCGCTCACAGCTCGAATCCTCCCCCACAGCTCCGTCCCGAGTCCTCGGTCACAGGTCTGTCTCGAATCCTTGCTCAGAGCTCCGTCCCCAGTCCTCACTCACAGCTCTGTCTCGAGTCCTCGCTCACAGCTCGAGTCCTCGCTCACAGTTCGAGTCCTCGCTCACAGCTCGAATCCTCCCTCACAGCACCGTCCCGAGTCCTCGCTCACAGGTCTGTCTCGAATCCTTGCTCAGAGCTCCGACCCCAGTCCTCGCTCACAGCTCGAGTCCTCGCTCACAGCTCCAAGTCTTCACTCAAACCTTGAGTACTCCCTCACAGCTCGAGTCCTCGCTCACAACTCGAGTACTCGCTCACAGCTCGAGTCCTCGCTCACACCTCAAGTCCTCGCTCACACCTCGAGTCCTCGCTCACACCTCGAATCCTCCGTCCCGAGTCCTTGCTCACAGGTCTGTCTCGAATCCTTGCTCAGAGCTCCGTCCCGAGTCCTTGCTCACAGGTCTGTCTTGAGTACTCGCTCACAGCTCGAGTCCTCGCTCACACCTCGAGTCCTCGCTCACAACTCGAGTCCTCGCTCACAGCTCGAGTCCTCGCTCACAGCTCTGTCTTGAGTCCTCGCTCACAGCTCGAGTCATCGCTCACACCTCAAGTCCTCACTCACACCTCGAGTCCTCGCTCACAGCTCGAGTCCTCGCTCACAGCTCAAGTCCTCGCTCACAGCTCAAGTCCTTGCTCACAGCTTTGTCTTGTGTCCTCACTCACAGCTCGAGTCCTCGCTCACAGCTCCAAGTCCTCACTCACAGCTCAAGTCCTCTTACACCTCGAGTACTCGCTCACAGCTCGAGTCCTCGCTCACAGCTCGCGTCCTCACTCACAGCTTGAGTCCTCGCTCACATCTCGAGTCCTCGCTCACAGCTCGAGTCCTCGCTCACAGCTCGAGTCCCCACTCACAGCTCCGTCTTGAGTTCCCAAGTCCTCGCTCACAGCTCCATCCCGAGTCCTCGCTCACAGCTCGAGTCCTCGCTCATAGGTCGAGTCCTCGCTCACAGTTCCAGGTCCTCGCTCACAGCTCGAGCCCTCGCTCACAGCTCGAGTCCTCGCTCACACCTCGAGTCCTCGCTCACACCTCGAGTCCTCCCTCACAGCTCGAATCCTCCGTCCCGAGTCCTCGCTCACAGGTCTCTCTCGAATCCTTGCTCAGAGCTCCGTCCCCAGTCCTCGCTCACAGCTCTGTCTTGAGTCCTCGCTCACAGCTCGAGTCCTCGCTCACAGCTCGAGTCCTTGCTCACACCTCGAGTCCTCGCTCACAGCTCGAATCCTCGCTCACAGTTCCAAGTCCTCGCTCACAGCTCGAGTACTTGCTCACAGCTCGAGTACTCGCTCACAGCTCGAGTCCTTGCTCACAGCCCTGTCTTGAGTACTTGCTCACAGCTCGAGTCCTCGCTCACAGCTCGAGTCCTCGCTCAAAGCTCTGTCTTGAGTCCTCGCTCACAGCTCGAGTCCTCGCTCACAGCTCGAATCGTCCCTCACAGCTCCATCCTGAGTCCTCGCTCACAGGTCTGTCTTGAGTATTCGGTCACAGCTTGAGTCCTCGCTCACACCTCAAGTCCTCGCTCACAGCTCGAATCGTCCCTCACAGCTCCATCCCGAGTCCTCGCTCACAGCTCTGTCTTGAGTACTCGCTCACAGCTTGAGTCCTCGCTCACAGCTCGAGTCCTCGCTCACAGTTCCAGGTCCTTGCTCACAGCTCGAGTCCTCGCTCACAGCTCGAATCCTCCCCCACAGCTCCGTCCCGAGTCCTCGGTCACAGGTCTGTCTCGAATCCTTGCTCAGAGCTCCGTCCCCAGTCCTCACTCACAGCTCTGTCTCGAGTCCTCGCTCACAGCTCGAGTCCTCGCTCACAGCTCGAGTCCTCGCTCACAGCTCGAATCCTCCCTCACAGCACCGTCCCGAGTCCTCGCTCACAGGTCTGTCTCGAATCCTTGCTCAGAGCTCCGACCCCAGTCCTCGCTCACAGCTCAAGTCCTCGCTCACACCTCGAGTACTCGCTCACAGCTCGAGTCCTCGCTCACAGCTCAAGTACTCGCTCACACATCGAGTCCTCGCTCACACGTCAAGTCCTCGCTCACAGCTCGAGTCCTTGCTCACAGCCCTGTCTTGAGTACTTGCTCACAGCTCGAGTCATCGCTCACAGCGCGAGTCCTCGCTCACAGCTCGAGTCCTCGCTCACAGCTGTCTCGTGTCCTCGCTCACAGCTCGAGTCCTCGCTCACAGCTCGAGTCCTCACTCACATCTCGAGTCCTCCCTCACAGCTCGAGTCCTCGCTCACAGTTCCAAGTCCTCGCTCACAGCTCGAGTCCTCGCTCACAGCTCGAGTACTCGCTCACAGCTCGAGTACTCGCTCACAGCTCGAGTCCTCGCTCACAGCTCGAGTCCTCGCTCACAGCTCGAGTCCCCGCTCACAGCTCCATCTTGAGTTCCTGAGTTCTCGCTCTCAGCTCCATCACGAGTCCTCGCTCACAGCTTGAGTCCTCGCTCATAGGTCGAGTCCTCGCTCACAGTTCCAGGTCCTCGCTCACAGCTCGAGCCCTCGCTCACAGCTCGAGACCTCGCTCACAGCTCGAGCCCTCGCTCACAGCTCGAGCCCTCGCTCACAGCTCGAGTCCTCACTCACACCTCGAGTTCTCGCTCACACCTCGAGTCCTCCCTCACAGCTCAAATCCTCCGTCCCGAGTCCTCGCTCACAGCTCTGTCTTGAGTCCTCGCTCACAGCTCGAGTCCTCGCTCACAGCTCGAGTCCTCGCTCACAGTTCCAAGTCCTCGCTCACAGCTCGAGTACTCGTTCACAGCTCGAGTCCTTGCTCACAGCCCTGTCTTGAGTACTTGATCACAGCTCGCGTCCTCGCTCACAGCTCGCGTCCTCGCTCACAGCTCGAGTCCTCGCTCACATCTCGAGTCCTCGCTCACATCTCGAGTCCTCGCTCACAGCTTGAGTCCTCGCTCACAGCTCGAGTCCCCGCTCACAGCTCCGTCTTGAGTTCCCAAGTCCTCGCTCACAGCTCCATCCCGAGTCCTCGCTCACAGCTCGAGTCCTCGCTCACAGCTCGAATCCTCCCTCACAGCACCGTCCCGAGTCCTCGCTCACAGCTCGCGTCCTCGCTCACAGCTCGAGTCCTCGCTCACATCTCGAGTCCTCGCTCTCAGCTTGAGTCCTCGCTCACAGCTCGAGTCCCCGCTCACAGCTCCGTCTTGAGTTCCCAAGTCCTCGCTCACAGCTCCATCCCGAGTCCTCGCTCATAGGTCGAGTCCTCGCTCACAGTTCCAGGTCCTCGCTCACAGCTCGAGCCCTCGCTCACAGCTCGAGCCCTCGCTCACAGCTCAAATCCTCACTCACAGCTCGAGTCCTCGCTCACACCTCGAGTCCTCACTCACAGCTCGAATCCTCGCTCACAGCTCTGTCTTGTGTCCTCGCTCACAGCTCGAGTCCTCGCTCAATGTTCCAAGTCCTCGTTCACAGCTCGAGTTCTTGCTCACAGCCCTGTCTTGAGTACTTGCTCACAGCTCGAGTCCTCGCTCACAGCTCGAGTCCTCGCTCACAGCTCGAGTCCCCGCTCACAGCTCCGTCTTGAGTTCCCGAGTCCTCGCTCACAGCTCCATCCCGAGTCCTCGCTCACAGCTCGAGTCCTCGCTCACAGCTCGAGTCCTCGCTCACAGCTCGAGTCCTCGCTCACAGCTCGAGTCCTCGCTCACAGCTCCGTCTTGAGTTCCCCAGTCCTCGCTCACAGCTCCATCCCGAGTCCTCGCTCACAGCTCGAGTCCTCGCTCATAGGTCGAGTCCTCGCTCACAGTTCCAGGTCCTCGCTCACAGCTCGAGCCCTCGCTCACAGCTCGAGTCCTCGCTCACACCTCGAGTCCTCGCTCACACCTCGAGTCCTCCCTCACAGCTCGAATCCTCCGTCCCGAGTCCTCGCTCACAGGTCTCTCTCGAATCCTTGCTCAGAGCTCCGTCCCCAGTCCTCGCTCACAGCTCTGTCTTGAGTCCTCGCTAACAGCTCGAGTCCTCGCTTACAGCTCGAGTCCTTGCTCACACCTCGAGTCCTCGCTCACAGCTCGAATCCTCGCTCACAGTTCCAAGTCCTCGCTCACAGCTCGAGTACTCGCTCACAGCTCGAGTACTCGCTCACAGCTCGAGTCCTTGCTCACAGCCCTGTCTTGAGTACTTGCTCACAGCTCGAGTTCTCGCTCACAGCTCTGTCTTGAGTCCTCGCTCACAGCTCGAGTCCTCGCTCACAGCTCGAATCGTCCCTCACAGCTCCATCCTGAGTCCTCGCTCACAGGTCTGTCTTGAGTATTCGGTCACAGCTTGAGTCCTCGCTCACACCTCAAGTCCTCGCTCACAGCTCGAATCGTCCCTCACAGCTCCATCCCGAGTCCTCGCTCACAGCTCTGTCTTGAGTACTCGCTCACAGCTTGAGTCCTCGCTCACACCTCAAGTCCTCGCTCACAGCTCGAATCGTCCCTCACAGCTCCATCCCGAGTCCTCGCTCACAGCTCTGTCTTGAGTACTCGCTCACAGCTTGAGTCCTCGCTCACAGCTCGAGTCCTCGCTCACAGTTCCAGGTCCTTGCTCACAGCTCGAGTCCTCGCTCACAGCTCGAATCCTCCCCCACAGCTCCGTCCCGAGTCCTCGGTCACAGGTCTGTCTCGAATCCTTGCTCAGAGCTCCGTCCCCAGTCCTCACTCACAGCTCTGTCTCGAGTCCTCGCTCACAGCTCGAGTCCTCGCTCACAGCTCGAGTCCTCGCTCACAGCTCGAATCCTCCCTCACAGCACCGTCCCGAGTCCTCGCTCACAGGTCTGTCTCGAATCCTTGCTCAGAGCTCCGACCCCAGTCCTCGCTCACAGCTCGAGTCCTCGCTCACAGCTCCAAGTCTTCACTCAAACCTTGAGTACTCCCTCACAGCTCGAGTCCTCGCTCACAACTCGAGTACTCGCTCACAGCTCGAGTCCTCGCTCACACCTCAAGTCCTCGCTCACACCTCGAGTCCTCGCTCACACCTCGAATCCTCCGTCCCGAGTCCTTGCTCACAGGTCTGTCTCGAATCCTTGCTCAGAGCTCCGTCCCGAGTCCTTGCTCACAGGTCTGTCTTGAGTACTCGCTCACAGCTCGAGTCCTCGCTCACACCTCGAGTCCTCGCTCACAACTCGAGTCCTCGCTCACAGCTCGAGTCCTCGCTCACAGCTCTGTCTTGAGTCCTCGCTCACAGCTCGAGTCATCGCTCACACCTCAAGTCCTCACTCACACCTCGAGTCCTCGCTCACAGCTCGAGTCCTCGCTCACAGCTCAAGTCCTCGCTCACAGCTCAAGTCCTTGCTCACAGCTTTGTCTTGTGTCCTCACTCACAGCTCGAGTCCTCGCTCACAGCTCCAAGTCCTCACTCACAGCTCAAGTCCTCGCTCACACCTCGAGTACTCGCTCACAGCTCGAGTCCTCGCTCACAGCTCGCGTCCTCACTCACAGCTTGAGTCCTCGCTCACATCTCGAGTCCTCGCTCACAGCTCGAGTCCTCGCTCACAGCTCGAGTCCCCACTCACAGCTCCGTCTTGAGTTCCCAAGTCCTCGCTCACAGCTCCATCCCGAGTCCTCGCTCACAGCTCGAGTCCTCGCTCATAGGTCGAGTCCTCGCTCACAGTTCCAGGTCCTCGCTCACAGCTCGAGCCCTCGCTCACAGCTCGAGTCCTCGCTCACACCTCGAGTCCTCGCTCACAGCTCGAATCCTCGCTCACAGTTCCAAGTCCTCGCTCACAGCTCGAGTACTCGCTCACAGCTCGAGTACTCGCTCACAGCTCGAGTCCTTGCTCACAGCCCTGTC
Organism: Periophthalmus magnuspinnatus; assembly: GCF_009829125.3. Lineage (NCBI taxonomy): Eukaryota > Metazoa > Chordata > Actinopteri > Gobiiformes > Gobiidae > Periophthalmus > Periophthalmus magnuspinnatus. The sequence goes on from NC_047126.1 coordinate 35,913,818, forward strand.
TTGAGTACTTGCTCACAGCTCGAGTCCTCGCTCACAGCTCGAGTCCTCGCTCAAAGCTCTGTCTTGAGTCCTCGCTCACAGCTCGAGTCCTCGCTCACAGCTCGAATCGTCCCTCACAGCTCCATCCTGAGTCCTCGCTCACAGGTCTGTCTTGAGTATTCGGTCACAGCTTGAGTCCTCGCTCACACCTCAAGTCCTCGCTCACAGCTCGAATCGTCCCTCACAGCTCCATCCCGAGTCCTCGCTCACAGCTCTGTCTTGAGTACTCGCTCACAGCTTGAGTCCTCGCTCACAGCTCGAGTCCTCGCTCACAGTTCCAGGTCCGTGCTCACAGCTCGAGTCCTCGCTCACAGCTCGAATCCTCCCCCACAGCTCCGTCCCGAGTCCTCGGTCACAGGTCTGTCTCGAATCCTTGCTCAGAGCTCCGTCCCCAGTCCTCACTCACAGCTCAGTCTCGAGTCCTCGCTCACAGCTCGAGTCCTCGCTCACAGCTCGAGTCCTCGCTCACAGCTCGAATCCTCCCTCACAGCACCGTCCCGAGTCCTCGCTCACAGGTCTGTCTCGAATCCTTGCTCAGAGCTCCGACCCCAGTCCTCGCTCACAGCTCAAGTCCTCGCTCACACCTCGAGTACTCGCTCACAGCTCGAGTCCTCGCTCACAGCTCAAGTACTCGCTCACACATCGAGTCCTCGCTCACACGTCAAGTCCTCGCTCACAGCTCGAGTCCTTGCTCACAGCCCTGTCTTGAGTACTTGCTCACAGCTCGAGTCATCGCTCACAGCGCGAGTCCTCGCTCACAGCTCGAGTCCTCGCTCACAGCTGTCTCGTGTCCTCGCTCACAGCTCGAGTCCTCGCTCACAGCTCGAGTCCTCACTCACATCTCGAGTCCTCCCTCACAGCTCGAGTCCTCGCTCACAGTTCCAAGTCCTCGCTCACAGCTCGAGTACTCGCTCACAGCTCGAGTACTCGCTCACAGCTCGAGTACTCGCTCACAGCTCGAGTCCTCGCTCACAGCTCGAGTCCTCGCTCACAGCTCGAGTCCCCGCTCACAGTTCCAGGTCCTCGCTCACAGCTCGAGCCCTCGCTCACAGCTCGAGCCCTCGCTCACAGCTCGAGTCCTCACTCACACCTCGAGTTCTCGCTCACACCTCGAGTCCTCCCTCACAGCTCAAATCCTCCGTCCCGAGTCCTCGCTCACAGGTCTCTCTCGAATCCTTGCTCAGAGCTCCGTCCCCAGTCCTCGCTCACAGCTCTGTCTTGAGTCCTCGCTCACAGCTCAAATCCTCACTCACAGCTCGAGTCCTCGCTCACACCTCGAGTCCTCACTCACAGCTCGAATCCTCGCTCACAGCTCTGTCTTGTGTCCTCGCTCACAGCTCGAGTCCTCGCTCAATGTTCCAAGTCCTCGTTCACAGCTCGAGTCCTTGCTCACAGCCCTGTCTTGAGTACTTGCTCACAGCTCGAGTCCTCGCTCACAGCTCGAGTCCTCGCTCACAGCTCGAGTCCCCGCTCACAGCTCCGTCTTGAGTTCCCGAGTCCTCGCTCACAGCTCCATCCCGAGTCCTCGCTCACAGCTCGAGTCCTCGCTCACAGCTCGAGTCCTCGCTCACATCTCGAGTCCTCGCTCACAGCTCGAGTCCTCGCTCACAGCTCGAGTCCTCGCTCACAGCTCCGTCTTGAGTTCCCAAGTCCTCGCTCACAGCTCCATCCCGAGTCCTCGCTCACAGCTCGAGTCCTCGCTCATAGGTCGAGTCCTCGCTCACAGTTCCAGGTCCTCGCTCACAGCTCGAGCCCTCGCTCACAGCTCGAGTCCTCGCTCACACCTCGAGTCCTCGCTCACACCTCGAGTCCTCCCTCACAGCTCGAATCCTCCGTCCCGAGTCCTCGCTCACAGGTCTCTCTCGAATCCTTGCTCAGAGCTCCGTCCCCAGTCCTCGCTCACAGCTCTGTCTTGAGTCCTCGCTAACAGCTCGAGTCCTCGCTTACAGCTCGAGTCCTTGCTCACACCTCGAGTCCTCCCTCACAGCTCGAATCCTCCGTCCCGAGTCCTCGCTCACAGGTCTCTCTCGAATCCTTGCTCAGAGCTCCGTCCCCAGTCCTCGCTCACAGCTCTGTCTTGAGTCCTCGCTAACAGCTCGAGTCCTCGCTTACAGCTCGAGTCCTTGCTCACACCTCGAGTCCTCGCTCACAGCTCGAATCCTCGCTCACAGTTCCAAGTCCTCGCTCACAGCTCGAGTACTCGCTCACAGCTCGAGTACTCGCTCACAGCTCGAGTCCTTGCTCACAGCCCTGTCTTGAGTACTTGCTCACAGCTCGAGTTCTCGCTCACAGCTCGAGTCCTTGCTCACAGCTCTGTCTTGAGTCCTCGCTCACAGCTCGAGTCCTCGCTCACAGCTCGAATCGTCCCTCACAGCTCCATCCCGAGTCCTCGCTCACAGCTCTGTCTTGAGTACTCGCTCACAGCTTGAGTCCTCGCTCACAGCTCGAGTCCTCGCTCACAGTTCCAGGTCCTTGCTCACAGCTCGAGTCCTCGCTCACAGCTCGAATCCTCCCCCACAGCTCCGTCCCGAGTCCTCGGTCACAGGTCTGTCTCGAATCCTTGCTCAGAGCTCCGTCCCCAGTCCTCACTCACAGCTCTGTCTCGAGTCCTCGCTCACAGCTCGAGTCCTCGCTCACAGCTCGAGTCCTCGCTCACAGCTCGAATCCTCCCTCACAGCACCGTCCCGAGTCCTCGCTCACAGGTCTGTCTCGAATCCTTGCTCAGAGCTCCGACCCCAGTCCTCGCTCACAGCTCGAGTCCTCGCTCACAGCTCCAAGTCTTCACTCAAACCTTGAGTACTCCCTCACAGCTCGAGTCCTCGCTCACAACTCGAGTACTCGCTCACAGCTCGAGTCCTCGCTCACACCTCAAGTCCTCGCTCACACCTCGAGTCCTCGCTCACACCTCGAATCCTCCGTCCCGAGTCCTTGCTCACAGGTCTGTCTCGAATCCTTGCTCAGAGCTCCGTCCCGAGTCCTTGCTCACAGGTCTGTCTTGAGTACTCGCTCACAGCTCGAGTCCTCGCTCACACCTCGAGTCCTCGCTCACAACTCGAGTCCTCGCTCACAGCTCGAGTCCTCGCTCACAGCTCTGTCTTGAGTCCTCGCTCACAGCTCGAGTCATCGCTCACACCTCAAGTCCTCACTCACACCTCGAGTCCTCGCTCACAGCTCGAGTCCTCGCTCACAGCTCAAGTCCTCGCTCACAGCTCAAGTCCTTGCTCACAGCTTTGTCTTGTGTCCTCACTCACAGCTCGAGTCCTCGCTCACAGCTCCAAGTCCTCACTCACAGCTCAAGTCCTCGCTCACACCTCGAGTACTCGCTCACAGCTCGAGTCCTCGCTCACAGCTCAAGTACTCGCTCACACATCGAGTCCTCGCTCACACATCAAGTCCTCGCTCACAGCTCGAGTCCTTGCTCACAGCCCTGTCTTGAGTACTTGCTCACAGCTCAAGTCCTCGCTCACAGCTCGAGTCCTCGCTCACAGCTCTGTCTTGAGTCCTCACTCACAGCTTGAGTCCTCGCTCACACCTCGAGCCCTCGCTCACAGCTCGAGTCCTCCCTCACAGCTTGAGCCCTCGCTCACAGCTCGAGTCCTTGCTCACAGCTTTGTCTTGTGTCCTCGCTCACAGCTCGAGTCCTCGCTCACACCTCGAGTCCTCGCTCACAGCTCTGTCTTGTGTCCTCGCTCACAGCTCGAGTCCTCGCTCACACCTCGAGTCCTCGCTCACAGCTCTGTCTTGGCATTCTGTTGCTCATGGCGACCTCCTGCTGGGCCCTGAGGGTCCTGCACCTGCCCCGGGGCGTTCCACTGACAGCACACATGTGGTAGTTGCCTTGGTTATGTACACATATTTCAAATCATGGATTATTTAGTTGCAATGTGCCACATTGTCACCACAATTTCTGGATTATATTTTAAAGGTCCTATATTACACAAAACTGACTCTTGAAGATTTAATCCATTCTCTAATGCTGTTCCCTCGTGTTTTAATTCACACACGTTTGAGTAACACTTTATTATCAGTATCTTTAAAGTTAACAGATATTCTTAGTTTCATTGGAACTGATTTACTCTAGAATAACCATAAACTTGCTGTCTTTGACCAGGGCATCCCCTCAAGAAGAACCACAGTGAAGGAGACATCCAATCCAGTGGAAGTAGTAAAAATACTAAAGTACTGTACTTAAAGTACAGACACCTAATATTTATATTTAAGTAGATTTAAGCAGAAAGTGTTTTACTTTAAATACTTTTTTTAACTTTCACTTGAGTACTTTTGAGAGCAGTATTAGTACTTTCTACTCCACTACATTTTTTAACTGGACTGAAAAGTAAAGTGTGTGAGACCTGAAGGCTGAGGATTTATTTTTTAACACATTCAGAATTTGAACAAACAAAAATATTTAAAAAATGAAAATAAATAGAAAAAAAACAATGGATTCAACTGCTGAACAAAATTCAGCTCAAATCTTTATCAAAATCACTACATGTGAAGCTTCATGAGATTTCAAAATCTTTGTGAAATATTTTTACTTATTTCTCTTGAAGGACACTTTTAAACAGGCACTTTAATACTTTTACTAAACAGATTTTTTCATGTGATACTTTGCTCCAGTATCTGTATTTTTACTAAGGTAACAAAATTGAGTACTTCCTCCAACAGTGCTTCTTTGACACTCTACACCCTACTCACTCATAATGTAATAAATACACCCTTTCACCGTACTCAAAACTCTCAAAGCTTCTAGCCCTAGTGGTCAGACTTGGTGATGACAGCTGAGATGTTTGATTTTATATTGTTCTTTGTATTACTCTGACTAAAAACACACGTTTCAGCAGTGTTAATTCCCTATTTATTTCCTTGCAAATGTTCCCACTTTGAAAATTTCCAACCCTAGGCTCTCCTTATGAGCCCTCCCCCGGCAGAGGTCAAAGGTGAGCTGAGAGTGTTCACATGTTCGGAGATGCTCTTTTAAGGCGACGTTCACACTCTGGCCTCAGATCCATTGGGGCTCCAGTTACCGGCGGTTCAGAGGTTGAGATATTATTGCTGTCAGCAGAAGGACACTTTTTATAGTTTTATAGTTTTAGACAAAGAGCCGCTCGCACAAACGGAAGGTTGTAAAACTGAAGTGAAGTGGTGAAAATAACGAGAAGGGTAAAGATGATGAGTCCATCGTGCAGAAGAACGGGGCACCTCCTGTTCTGGCCCCATCTGTTTTATATATATCTCGGCCAAAAACATTGCAGATTTGATTGGAGCCAAATGTGCGGCTGGGGGCTCCGTGGTACAAGCTGAGGCTTTAGGCTCAGAGTGGCGGCCCCTCTCCCAGTCACAGTGAGTTAGGGCTGTGTGCCTCTGAGTTCAGCTCCATTGTGGCTTTGGGAACAACATTCAGAAGGACCCCAGAGCCAGTGTTGATGTTCATATATTATTCAGTCATTTGGGGCTCAAACTGAACCGTGACCAAACAGACGCAGAACGTGAAATTAACCATTTGTAGCAATAACCTTGATAATTATCAGCTGACTTCGAGGGGTTAAGTCTCCTGGTCTGGTTTGAGTTTACGATGTCCTTCAGTCTGAGAAAGCAGGTCAGAAAGTAAGACATTTCTAGAACTAAACTTTGGCCTACTTCATAGGTGATATTGCAGAATAGGTTTGATTTTGTCATTTTGGTTCAAATAAAAAAAAAATAAATAAAAAAAATTGTGAATCTCTTTCAAACTCAGATGTGTGTCGTTGCGTCGTTGTCATTGCCATAGGTGTTGGCGTTTTGCTGTAACACTTGGCTCTCGTCTCTCATAGAACAGGTTCAACATTTGTGACTTCACCGTTTGGAGATTTCATGGGAAAGTCCAATGTGATCAATAGAACTGTGTGACCCCTGACCCCGTCTGGAGCATGACATCATCACATTCTTGACTCTGAAAACCACCAATATGAGCTAAGATGGACCGCCAAAATGAACCAAAACAAAAATGGCAGCATGGATGGATGTACTTTAGCCTTTTTAAAAACAAACTTTTTTTTAAAAATCTTGCATGAGGTCCAGTGCACTGTGTTTTTGTGGACAGATCGGTCGATGTGGGTTTTGTCATGGCCGATGCCATTTGTTTAGAATCCAGAGGAACAGATGGCCCATTTTGATTATTTTTCTCAAGTGATGTAATTAAACGTACTACAAACTCCCCCCAAGCCCAAGATATAAGCCTATCTCTACTTGACTTTTAATGAGCGAGAAAAACAGAACAAGTTCATTTTAACAGTTTGCAGTGGTCCAAACTTATTCTTCACTTACCTCATGCATTCAGAGCATCCTAAAAACAAGCAACTCAAAAAGCAAAGAACTAGCATACTAATGTACACATCCTGATAATCAGCCAATCAAATGCTTTATAATCAAACAGAACACAGCAGATGTGTTTGAGCTTAAGAGCTGCTTATAAATGGAACTGTCCTGGGGGCCAGACACATTTTGCTCATTTCTGTGGGATGTTTCTGTGGGACGTTTCCACTGTTTTGGCCCTTCCACTGAATAACCTCATTCATGACCTTCTGGCTTTTCTGATCCTCCCCAGAGCGATGTGAACAGCTCACACAGCTCCACGTGTGAGCCAAGTTACCACATACTCATGAGCTTTGACTAAATATTTCATTTCAATCTATCGATCACTGTTGGGAGTTATTTCAAGAACTAGAATGCATAAATTTTAGCCAATTTAACTTCAACTTTCTAATTTTAAGAATGTAAATGAGTCAGACGTGATGTCCAGATGAATCAGAAGCTGTAGATGGCTCCGTGGCAGACGCCGTCTGCACAGGACCTTTGAGATGATCTGACCACATGCTTTTCATAAAACAGCCGCAGTCACAATCTGAATAACTCAATATGTAAACCAAACTGAAGATTTTGTGATAATTCTAAATTACTGTGATGATAGATTTAGCATAAATACTGCCACATACCTCCTCTGATGTATATTTTATATGCAGTTTAGAAAAAGTGTCCAGATTCCAGAAACCATAACAATGATGTAATGTTTCTGCCATTCATCAGCAGTGACCTGTCAGTAGCCGACCTCCTCCCAGCGCAGTTATACATACAGATTATAAACGTGATGATGATGACCTGAATCATATCTAGCTGTATCCGCACACGAGTCTTATTTCTACAGATAAAAGTTTGAATATTGAAGAAAACGTGCTAAAGAAATGCTAATGCTAACATGTAATGCTCAGACATTCCTCTGGCAGCACACCAGGCCTGTCATTAAAACACACAGGACGATAATACTAAAAACCATTCTGCCACTGAATCTGAAACTCTGAAGCTGGATTTCCCCAAAAATGACTCTATATGTACAAAACTTTAACGAACATGAGCTGCACTAAATAAATTAAACACTTAAGTTATTTATTCAACTTTCTACAGCTAAAATCTTCAGGAAAAATAACAAGTTCCACAGTAGTGCAAAGAAAACGTACCACGATAAACACTGACCCCCAAAATAAAGGTTCCTTGGTCATGTGATTATCGAGACATCGCACGAATGAGGTTCAACTGTTGCAACTACATTAATTAGGCCGATGAGTGAATCTGTCTAAACGTCTTCATGAGGTAAGAGCACAGACTGTATAAAGAAGTGGACTGAGTGAGTGTGACGTCACCACAGCGTTCAGCTCCAAATGAAGCTCATTGAGGCTAGCAGTTATAGCGGCTAATCTGGAGCTCCATATCCATATTTGGAATTCTGACCACGAGTATCATAGCAACTAAAGAGGCAATCAAAAGCGAGGTTGTTGAATGTAAAGCCCCTTCTCGCCCACAATGCTGGTTTAGTAGGGCAACTGTCAATCAAACCTGTTGCTAACACTAGCAGGGGCGACCTCGGGGAAACAAGGCGCCTGATCTGTCTGTTATTAAGGTTCATATTTTGGTTTACAGGCATAATAGTGAAATATAAACTCCAAGATCATGTAGAGCGGGTTAATATGAACATCTAAGACCAACTTGTTGAGAGTGAATTGGAGCCAGAAGCATGCTCATAATCACGTACTGTTTGGAACACGGCGGCTAGCAGGTTAGGTATGTCCATTTATATATATTCAGTCCATGGGTTAGACTCTAAATATAACACAAAACAAACTCTGAGACCACATGTTTTTGAGTTTAAAGGTTTGAAGTTTTAAGCTAAAAGCTCGTCCATCTGTTAGTCTGTAGTAGTTTCATAACATTCACTTCTTGAAGCTGAAGCCTATTCCCTCGAGCTGTGAATCACAAAGCACAAAACACACAGTTGTTTAGACATCAGTAAATACCTGGAGAGAAAGAAACACATGAAACCTAAACGCAAACCATCGGGTTCTGCTAACTCCCTTTACAACGGCAGTGCTCAAACAAACAGTACTATACAGACATGGGAACATACTTAGCCACAATATACTGAACACCTGCATCCACATCTGTCGTGTAACCTGCTCTGCCAGATGCCCTGGTACCACTTTGTAATAACTAGATCAGCCTGAATAAAACATGAATAATAACTTCAATCCAATTCAGTCCACTTTATTTATATAGCACATTTCACAAACAAATGCAGTTTCCAAAGTGCTGCACATATAAATAAAAACAACTAATTAAGTAAATCAACATTTAGACTAGAATAAAATTGCAAATTTAAAATAATAAATATGTATATAAAAGCAATAAAACAATTACCAATAAAACAATAAAATCAAATAAAACAAGCAAATAAAATCAAAAGGAACAAATCCATAAAAGACAACAGAGGACCACTTCAATCAAAACATTCATTTCTTTATTTAAATAGGGAACCCAATGAGAGCACACAGACTGTGTTTTTCATGACTGTTTAAAATACAATGCACATATAAAGTATACAAGTCCATATAAAACATTATAAACAGGAGCAGGTGTGTGTGTATAAGTCTGTTTAAAACATTATAAACAGGAGCAGGTGTGTGTATAAGTCTGTTTAAAACATTATAAACAGGAGCAGGTGTGTGTGTATAAGTCTGTTTAAAACATTATAAACAGGAGCAGGTGTGTGTATAAGTCTGTTTAAAACATTATAAACAGGAGCAGGTGTGTGTGTATAAGTCTGTTTAAAACATTATAAACAGGAGCAGGTGTGTGTGTATAAGTCTGTTTAAAACATTATAAACAGGAGCAGGTGTGTGTGTGTTTATAAGTCTGTTTAAAACATTATAAACAGGAGCAGGTGTGTGTGTATAAGTCTGTTTAAAACATTATAAACAGGAGTAGGTGTGTGTGTGTGTATAAGTCTGTTTAAAACATTATAAACAGGAGCAGGTGTGTGTGTATAAGTCTGTTTAAAACATTATAAACAGGAGCAGGTGTGTGTGTATAAGTCTGTTTAAAACATTATAAACAGGAGCAGGTGTGTGTGTATAAGTCTGTTTAAAACATTATAAACAGGAGCAGGTCTGTGCATAAATTCGTTAGTGGATTATTAAACTGCGATTGTGTCACCAGAGTATGAGTTTATTAAAATCTTTATTAAACTATTACATATGAATGTAGCCTTGTGAATGATGATTCATTAAAGCTAGTTAAAATGTCGTTATTGTGTGTGACGCATGACACGTCCAGAGAAAGGCGGTGTTCTGCAAAATCTATTTTTTTTTTTATCTTTCTCCCATGTTCTAACAGTCTGCTTGTTAAAAACATCTCTGGAGTGGTTTTAGACGTCATCCACGCATGTTTAAGTAATCTAATGATCTCTTCAAGCCCGTGTTCAAACCCTCCTTATGATTAGCAGTGTGAGCCTGTACGAGGCTCCGCCCACAAGCCTACATCACCCATGCTCCCACATGACAATTCTCCACAAATATACAAACACATGATACAACAGTACAAACTAATTTGACAAACCTGATGTGATGTGCAGTAGTTTCATTAGTGGGATGGAGTGGATTGTGTTGTGATAGTGCTCTGAAGGGGGTGGGACTTAACACAGAGAGCAAATGATAATTTATATATATTAGATATAATTATTTTCATTACTACATAATTGTATATATTTGACTTTATAATTACATATGTTACTTATATATAAATAATATATTTGATTCTTCTGTATGTTTCTAAAAAGTAGAAAGTCTTAAACATAGAACACACTCAAGGAGAGGTCCACACTTGTGTTTATTTTAACAAAAGATCATTTCTGTCTACCTCTGGAGTCTCACAGACGGAGGCACATTTTTTTCATTCAAATCCCACGACAATCACCGATTAACTGTACTGGTGGAGCTAAAAACAGGATTAGACTGGCAAAATGACGTCTTGAGTCCAGGAGAATAAAGAATGCTCTAAAAGCTCTAAGAAGCTGATTTGGCAGAATAGGTTCACTTCAATGGAAACTATATGAAATAATAAGCTCCTGGGGTCATATTCTTGCATAAGGGAGAAAGAAAAGTGTTGAACGTTGACTAACAAAAAAATCAAAAGACAAGTAGATTAAATATATATTTAATTAGATTAGCATTCTAAAACGCACATGTGCATAGAGTAATACTTTCCCTGTTAAAGTACAACCCCAAGTCCAATGAAGTTGGGACGCTGTGTAAAACTTAAAAAAAACAACAACAAAATACAATGATTTGAAAATCCTTTTCAACCTATATTGAACTGAATAAACTACAAAGACATGATATTTAATCTTCAAACTGATCAACTTTATTGTTTTTATGCAAATATTCACTCATTTTCAATTTGATGTCTGCAGTAGTCTGCTGTAGTTCAACAGTCTAAGAACAATGTTTCTCAATGTACAATTGCAACGAATTTAGGGATTTCATCATTTACGGTCCATAATACCATCAAAACATTCAGATAATCTGGAGAGATCTCTACACGTAAGCAGCAAAGGCTGAAAACCAACAATGAATGTCCGTGATCTTTGATCTCTCAGGCGGTACTGTATTAAAAACAGATACCGTCTCAGGAACACTTCAGGAAACCATTGTCAGTTAACACAGTTCATAGCTACATCTCCAAGTGCAAGTTAAACTGTCCCATGCAAAGCCAAAGCCACATATCAACAACAGCTCACCTGAGATGGACTGACAAAGTGGAAAAGTGTGCTGTGACGAGGCCACATTTCAAATTGTTTTTGGAAATCATGGACATCGTGTCCTGCGGGACAAAGAGGAAAAGGACCACCCGGATTGTTATCAGTGCAAAGTTCAAAATCCTCTGTGATGGTCTGGGGGTGTGTTAGCGTCTCTGTGATGGTCTGGGGGTGTGTTAGTGTCTCTGTGATGGTCTGGGGGTGTGTTAGTGTCTCTGTGATGGTCTGGGGGTGTGTTAGTGTCTCTGTGATGGTCTGGGGGGGTGTTAGTGTCTCTGTGATGGTCTGGGGGTGTGTTAGTGTCTCTGTGATGGTCTGGGGGTGTGTTAGCGTCTCTGTGATGGTCTGGGGGTGTGTTAGCGTCTCTGTGATGGTCTGGGGGTGTGTTAGCGTCTCTGTGATGGTCTGGGGGTGTGTTAGTGTCTCTGTGATGGTCTGGGGGTGTGTTAGTGTCTCTGTGATGGTCTGGGGGTGTGTTAGTGTCTCTGTGATGGTCTGGGGGGGTGTTAGTGTCTCTGTGATGGTCTGGGGGTGTGTTAGCGTCTCTGTGATGGTCTGGGGGTGTGTTAGCGTCTCTGTGATGGTCTGGGGGTGTGTTAGCGTCTCTGTGATGGTCTGGGGGTGTGTTAGTGTCTCTGTGATGGTCTGGGGGTGTGTTAGTGTCTCTGTGATGGTCTGGGGGTGTGTTAGTGTCTCTGTGATGGTCTGGGGGTGTGTTAGCGTCTCTGTGATGGTCTGGGGGTGTGTTAGCGTCTCTGTGATGGTCTGGGGGTGTGTTAGTGTCTCTGTGATGGTCTGGGGGTGTGTTAGTGTCTCTGTGATGGTCTGGGGGTGTGTTAGTGTCTCTGTGATGGTCTGGGGGTGTGTTAGCGTCTCTGTGATGGTCTGGGGGTGTGTTAGCGTCTCTGTGATGGTCTGGGGGTGTGTTAGCGTCTCTGTGATGGTCTGGGGGTGTGTTAGTGTCTCTGTGATGGTCTGGGGGTGTGTTAGTGTCTCTGTGATGGTCTGGGGGTGTGTTAGTGTCTCTGTGATGGTCTGGGGGTGTGTTAGTGTCTCTGTGATGGTCTGGGGGTGTGTTAGCGTCTCTGTGATGGTCTGGGGGTGTGTTAGCGTCTCTGTGATGGTCTGGGGGTGTGTTAGCGTCTCTGTGATGGTCTGGGGGTGTGTTAGTGTCTCTGTGATGGTCTGGGGGTGTGTTAGTGTCTCTGTGATGGTCTGGGGGTGTGTTAGTGTCTCTGTGATGGTCTGGGGGTGTGTTAGTGTCTCTGTGATGGTCTGGGGGTGTGTTAGTGTCTCTGTGATGGTCTGGGGGTGTGTTAGTGTCTCTGTGATGGTCTGGGGGTGTGTTAGTGTCTCTGTGATGGTCTGGGGGTGTGTTAGTGCCTCTGTGATGGTCTGGGGGTGTGTTAGTGTCTCTGTGATGGTCTGGGGGTGTGTTAGTGCCTCTGTGATGGTCTGGGGGTGTGTTAGTGTCTCTGTGATGGTCTGGGGGTGTGTTAGCGTCTCTGTGATGGTCTGGGGGTGTGTTAGTGTCTCTGTGATGGTCTGGGGGTGTGTTAGTGCCTCTGTGATGGTCTGGGGGTGTGTTAGTGCCCATGGGGAACTTGCACATCTGTGAAGGCTCCATTAATGCTCCAAAGTACATACAGGTTTTGGAACAACATATGCTGCCATCCAAGCAACGTCTTTTTCAGGGACGTCCCTGCTTATTTCAGCAAGACAATGCCAAGCCACATTCTGCACGTGTTACAACAGTGTGGCATCAGAGTAAAAGAGTAAAGGTACTAGACTGGCTTGCCTTCAGTCCAGACCTGTCTCCCATTGAAAATGTGTGGCACATTATGAAGCACAAAATATGACAACACAGACCCCGGACTGCTGAGCAACTGAAGTTGTACATTCAGCAAGAATGGGAAAGGATTCCTCCTGCAAAACTTCAATAATTAGTGTCCTCAGTTCCCAAACGCTTACTGATTGTTGTTAAAAGGAAAGGTGATGTTACCCAGTGGTAAATATGTCCCTGTCACAGCTTTATTGGAACATGTTGCAGACATCAAATTGAAAATGAGTGAATATTTAGATAAAAACAATAAAATGTATCAGTTTGAACATTAAATATCATGTCTTTGTAGTTTATTCAGTTCAATAAAGGTTGAAAAGGATTTGCAAATCATTGTATTCTGTATTTTTTGATTTTATTTTACACAGCGTCCTAACTTCATTGGAATTGGGGTTGAAGTTAGTTTTATTTTTACAAAAAAATATATAAATAATGAATTTTGAATTTGAATTTGAATTTTATTTGAGTATGTTCATAAATCATGTAATACATGTCATTACAGTCCATAAAATAAAATAAATTATCTTCCACAAAAACATTGAACATTCTCAAAAGGGAGTGTGGGAAGAAGTGTAAACTTATTTAATCCCACCCCGTTCTTCTGATTCAAACTTTGAACAAAAATTTCATCCAGCTTCCTTTTACTTTACTTCTTAGTATTAACTACTTTTCCTTTTTCTTCTTCTTATTATTATTCTTATTGTTCTTCTTCTTCTTATTATTATTATTATTATATATTCATTATTCTTGTTATTCTTATTCTCCTTGTTCATGTTATTATCACAAAAATCACCATAATCTTTCCTGTACATCATCACTGAGCCATTCTATCAACAAAAAAGTATACATATAACCACTGCTACCATTAATTAGGATTTTCTTTTGGTATATCTGGACAGAATATGACATTTATACAGTTTTTTAAATTGCCTAATATTTGAACATTGCCTTAAATCTTCACTCAGCCCATTCCATAATCTGACCCCACAGACTGAGACACAAAAGCTCTTCTTTGTAGTGTGCACTTTAGCATGTCTAAATTTTGCCGTTCCTCTAAGATTATAATTCCCTTCTCGCTCACTAAATAAATTTTGAATGTTTGGAGGCAATTGATAATTTCTTGCTTTGAACATAATAAGCATGGTTTGGTATTCCACCAAGTCCTCAAATTTTAGTAATCTAGACTGTGAAAATAAATCATTTGTGTGCTCCCTAAATCCCACTTTGTGCACAATTCTAACTAAATCTAAATGAAATGGTCTAATGGAACTTTGGAGCTTTTAGCCTGTCATAATCCTGAGCTAATTCAAACATTTCCATAGTTTATGTCCCTTTAAAGTTAATATGGCTTATTATCACTTATTTTAATCCACATAACCACATTTAAATTAAAAATTTCTATTATGAACACACTCATATATAACACTTTTACCAGTAGTCTTTCATAATAAAACGCAATCTGTCCATATCTACACTTGTATTTCAGTCTCCAAGAGGCTTGCTGTGGGAGGTCCTGCTTCTAACCTGATGCCTCCCACCCCAGAGTCTGAAACCACCGGAAAAGCCCTGGGTGTCTGGACAGTCAGTGAGGTCAGGGATGGGGAAAAGGTAGGGGTCATTGCCGAGGGGGTTAATCCAGTGTTGCTAGCTAAGGGAGAGTAGCAGTATCTGGGGTAAGATGGTTGCCTACTGAGACTGCGCGCACGGCTTGGCTTCCTGGGAGGTACTGTTCTTAAGCCAGGCTGAGCTACTGCAGTGATCAGAGGGGGCGGGTGCATGAAACAGCTCACGTCACAGGCCAAACTCTCACGCCCGCCTTGGAGCTCCTCGTCCGGGAGCATACCAATATCTGTGAACACTGAAGCTACCATATGGTATTGCGGCTCCCAGTCAAGTAGGTAGTCCCAAGCATAGCTACCTTGCACTTGCTCTTCTAAACCAATCAGAGATGTCAAAGAATCCGCAGCTTCCGAATGGGGAGCGTAACCTTTTGTCCCCATGTTCTCCTCTAGATCTGGAAATCGGACGATTGCTGGGAGCAGACCTTCACCACCGCCCTCCTCCTTGAAATGATGTAAGCTTTCAGTGCTAGCCAACCCAGAAGTCAGGCATGAAGCTGATGCTGGCATGTGCTCTGGATCTGGTTTAACAGAGTAATTTGAAGTGTTGTCTCCAGGTAATGCAGAATCGTGATGTTCTGAAGGTTCATGTCCTGTTTCTCCTCTACGACGAGATAAAGTGTTGATCCACTTAATCTCCAGGTCCTCGGCGGTCTCACCTTCGGCAGACCCATGTCCACTAGAGTCTGAAGGGCTGTACTGTTTGGGCAGCTCCTTCCTCACCACTTGAATGCTAGGGCGCTTGAGTTCATGCAGGCAGATAATGCTTTGAGACTGTTCACTGGAGCTGAAGAACGAATCTGGGTTTTGACGCAAACTTGAAGCAATGGCAGATGCCTTCTTGACCGTGGAATCTTTTAGTTTATATAACAGAACTAACCCTACGAAGATGACTAAAATAACAAGGACCAACAGTAACGAAATGCCCAGACTGAGAACGTTTCCATTGAGCGGTACTCCAGTTAACGCTTCTGCTGAACTGGAAATATTGACATAAACTGGACACCTTGTAGTCCGAGAACCAAGTTTGGGACTGTTTGCACACACTATTAACTCCACCATATCATCATTTCTGTGACTATCTCTTTTATGAAATACTGGATCAGACACCAAAATTGCACCGGTTGTTTTGTTTATCAAGAAAAATGGGGATGGGTGGAGCAATGCATATTCCACCTGTCCATCAATCCCTCCATCATGATCCACTGCCATCACAAAGCCAACAGTCTCTCCAGGCTTGGCGTTTTCTCCGAGAAGAAAGTAGTACTGTTTTTGAGTGAAGACTGGGCTAAACTCGTCGACTCCTTTAATAGCTACCTGGACTCTTAGGGTGGCTGCCTTTTCGCCTTTGTCTCTAGCTTCAACTAGAAAGCAATACTCATTTTCCCGTTCATAGTCAAAGGTTTGCCTGGTGTGGATGTCTCCGGTAAAGCTGTCAATCCCGAATGCGTCTTTATGATCAGGGTTTTGAATGAGACAGGATGTCAAAATGGAATACGTCAGAAGACCGTAGGGGCCAGAGTCGTCATCCATTGCATTGATGGAGCACATGTGAGTAAATGCCGGTAGATTCTCCAGCATGGAACAATTTACAGTTGGGAACATGAAATACGGCGCGTTGTCATTTTCGTCCAATACGGTAACATAGATCACGGCGAAAGCGACATTGCATTCATCTGATGTTTCGCTACCATCGCAAGCCCTAACAGTCACGGTGTACTTTGAATCTTCCTCATAGTCGAGTGATTGGTTAACAGCTAAAACACCAGACTGGGAGTTGATTGTGAGGTGCTGTTTGCTGTTGCCAGAAACGATATCGTATCGCACAAGACCGTTTGCTCCGACGTCAGGATCATAGGCATGAACTTGAACCAAGCGAGTTCCAACGACACTGTTCTCACTCACTTGGATGTGATATTCTGTGTTGGAAAACTTTGGAGCGTTGTCATTGCAGTCGGTTACAGACACCGTAACAAAAGCTGTACTGTTCAGAGGTGGCTTTCCCCGATCCGAAACACTAACAGTCAAAGAGTACATTTCCGTAGTTTCCCGATCCAAAGGGTTACAGAGAACCAGCTTTGCTACGTTTCGCAACTGATTCTCAACCTGAATCAATTTGACCTCAAGACAGAATCTCTTTTCCTCATTGCCGCCGACAATAGCGTAGTCAAGGTGGGTATTTTTGGGACTCCAGTCTTCATCATCAGCAGAGAGGGTGAGTAAGGTGGTCTCGGTGGGCGTGTCTTCTGGGACGGTCAGAGAGTACGTGTCTTGGTGGAACACTGGGGCGTGGTCATTGCTGTCCACGATCTGAACTTCGATGGAGGCCACACTGGAGCGTACCGGCTCACTTTGGTCTCGGGCTTCAACCAGTAGGTGAACCACGTTGCTGTTGGTGATGGATTTTAGGGGCTTGTTGGTGAAAACAGACCCTGTAAAAAATAAACAAAACACAAAAAAAATGTGTGAATATGATTTGGAAAACTCTAGATCAGTGGTTCTTAATGTGGGTTCGATCGAACCCTAGGGGTTCGGTGAGTCAGTGTCAGGGGTTCGGCGGAGGTCAAGACACGCACCCGACTCATATGATTCACGGACTGTGAGCGTCTCCAGACGTTGGCCGTGTCCCAATTCGACAAATGCACCTTTGATGTGTCTATCGAAGTACCCACCCAACTTATCTTATCTTCTGCATATACTTCAGCAATATATCAAACTTCAAAATGTGTTATCCTGACAGGCCTATGAACACATTTCATTTAATGTTTTATTTTTCTTTACTACTTTCTATATTTTATATGTACACAGAGTACATCAAGTATACGAAGTAGGATGTATAGAATTATGTTGTAAAGAAAAAAAGTTAATTATATTTGATGTCTTCTGTGTTTATAAAACAAACTGTATAAAGAAGTGGACTGAGTGAGTGTGACATCACCCACAGTGCTCAGCTCCAAATGAAGCTCATTGAGGCTAGAGCAGTTATAGGGGCTAATTTGGAGCAGAGTTCCATATTTGGAATTCCAACCACGAGCATCCTAGCAACCAGTGAGCCAATCTGGTGTGAGGCTGTTGAAGGTAACGCCTCTTCCAGCCTCACCACTGGTTTAGCAGGGAGCGGGCGCTTATCAAGCCTGTTAATCAAATTTGATTGACCTGATTGCGAATGCTAGCGGGAGCGACCTCTGGGAAAGAAGGCGCCCAATCACAGAGGACTCTTCATTCGTCGTGGCCTTACCCAGATCTGGGAGGATGTAGAAGCCTTGTAGAGGAGATGACAGGAGTCTGTAGATGACCTCTCCACTGAGCCCTGAGTCTCTGTCAGATGCAGACACAGAGACAACGAATGTTTCTGCCGGAAGAAACTCAGACAACTCCACCTGTTAAAAAAATAATTAAAAAAAATTACATACAGTGCCAAACTAGAGTCACTCTCAGCAGGGTCTTCTTTCCCCGCTGATTCTGCCAAGCCCGTTCCCTTGACTGTGGTTCCGCAAGGTGGTAGATAGGGACAGTGGGAATCTCGTTCATCCATTCATGTGCGTCACTAATTAGATGACGAGGCATTTGGCTATTCTTAATCGCCATTTACCCGTGCTTCACTTTGCTTTCACATTGTTTCTTATATATATATATATATCTCCTTCCACACTTCCACAGTGAAGTAACACACACACACACATATATATATATGTATGTGTGTTACTTCACTGTGGAAGGAGATGTTTAATAGTTAACTGTAACTATATATAAAGGGACATAGCTAACCCGCTAGCCGCCGCACCCATGCTTACTTCCTGATTTGGCTCCCTTGACTCTGGCTCCAATTCTCTTTCTATTATTCTCATTCCTCCTCTCGCCACGTCATTTTGGTCTTAACATGTTCATATTAACTTGCTCTACATGATCTAGGTGTTTTTATTCAGCTGTTTTGTCCCTAAGTCAAGATATGATCATTACTAACAGACCAACGAGCTGGCTTCTTTCCCCGATGTCACGCCGGCTTATGTTAGCATCAGGTTTGATTGAAAGCGTTGCTAAGAGTCCGATCCCTGCCAAACCGGAGGTGTGGGCGAGAAGAGGCATCACCTTAAACATCCTCGCTCCTAATTGGCTCTTTGGTTCCTGTGTTCTTTCCACTGACAGGCGGCTTTGGGATGAGTACCTGGTAGGAGACTTGGGTGAAGACGGGAGCGTTGTCATTGACATCAAGCACTTGAACTTTGACCTCTCCTGTGGTGTGGTGGAGGGAGTCGGACGCCCTCACAGTTAGCATGTGCTCTGTCTGTGTCTCATAGTCCAGCGATTGGGTCAGTGTGATGACTCCAGTGTAGCAGTCGATGGCAAACTGGCCAGTGCTGCTGCTGTTGTCCCCAAAGCTGTAGGTGATGGTTGAAGCCAGGTCCACGTCGTTAGCAACCACCTGTGTGACCATGTAGCCCGCCAGGAGATCTGAGATGAGACAGTTTGGTGATAAAGAGACAATGACGAGCAAATGTTATAATATCTTCTCTCCAGTCTTTACTTTAAAGGGGAACTCAACCATATACTTTATATATAAATGGACATAGATTGTGTTTGTGTGTGTGTGTGTGTGTGTATATATATATATATATATATATATATATATATATATATATATATATATATATATATATATATATATATATATATATATATATATATATATATGGACATAGACTTGTGATGTCATTATATGGTTGTTTTCAAGTTAACAGCTCCTTTTACCTTTATTTCAGTAGAGATTGGCAATTCCAAATCTGAAATGATCCAAATGATTCTAGTGAAGGTGTATGGAGTTTAAAAAACTGTCACAAGAACAGAGTGTTTTCAGTTTAAGAGAGGAACTCAGCCTAAATATGCAGGGTTTGTGTGTTAAACATGTGTGAATGAAACAAAACACAGCTCCAGCTATGCTTGAGTAATCCTGGATTACTCAGCTGTCTGCATCCCAAAAGATCAGAATGTTCTGTTCCACCTTGTGAGGTCATTCAGTGATAGTTTTAATGGAGTTTTTAAAAAAAATTGCGAAATTCTGCAGAATCACTGAGCGGAGCACAAAACTCTAAATGACGGTGACCAATGATTCGTTTCACCACTGAAACAAACTCTGGTCTGGTATGTGACGCGATGGAGGAGATGGAAACCAGATTGATATCAGTCTGGACATATCAGTCTGGATCTGCCAGGCAACATTAACACTGGAATAACCACAACTGCTGCCCTTTCCAAAAATGTATTTATTGTTTTATTTGTTGTGTTAATATTTTATTTGTTGTTTTTATGGTTTATTGTTTTATTTGTTGTTTTATTTGCTGTTTTAATGTTTTATTTATTGTTTTATTCTTTTATTTGCTGTTTTAATGTTTTATTTATTGTTTTATTCTTTTATTTGCTGTTTTAATGTTTTATTTATTGTTTTATTGTTTTATTTGTTGTTTTAATGTTTTATTTGTTGTTTTATTATTTCCGGGGTGAGGGAAGTCTGGGAGTCCCTGCTTAGACTGCTGCCCCCGCGACCCGGCCCCGGATAAGCGGAAGAAGATGGATGGATGGATTTTATTATTTTATTTGTTGTTTTATTTGCTGTTTTAATGTTTTATCTGTTGTTTTATTTGTTGTTTTAATTTTTATTTGTTTTTATTTGTTTTCTATGTTGTTTTAATGTTTTATTGGTTTATTTGTTGTTTTATCCTTTTATTTGATGTTTTGTTTATTGTTTAATTTGTTTGAATGTTTTATTTGTTTTATTTTTTGTTTTATTCTTTTATTTGTTGTTTTGTTGTTTTATTGTGTTATTTGTTCATTTTGGCCACAGAAAGTCCTCAGTTTGTTCTGGGGCGCAGAGAAGCAGAGAGACAAACATAATGCATGCAGCTTCAAAGTGATGTAAATGATCCAAATGATTCTAGTGAGGGTGTGTGGAGTTTAAAAACACAGTGGAGCACCTCCTGTATTACCTCTTGATGACATCACAAGGGGGAACAGAGTGTTTTCAGTTTGAGAGAAGAAGTCAGCCTAAATATGCCGGTTTGTTTGTGTGTTAAACATGTGTGAATTAAACAAAAAAGCACCACTCCAGGTCTGTTTGTGATGAGGAAACGTCAGAATAACAGATGTTTGATAATCTCGGCTCCGAGCGTTTCCTCCAGAACAGCCCTGCTCCCATGTTTGCTCTTACTCTCTGGGACGAGGACAGGCTCCATGGGGGGTATAGTTGGACTGTTGTCATTCACGTCCACCACTTGGACCCTGACAGTGGCAGTGCTGGTGAAGGGCGGGTTTCCTTTGTCTGCTGCATGTAGAACCAGTCTGAAACACAACACAGGATCACGTGAGTTTTAATGCAAAAATAACAAAAGAACTATAGACATGACCAGTAAGACGTTTGGACACGCCCTCTCATTCAATGTATTTCCTTACGTTTTCTACTTTCTACATTTAATACACACACCACAGTCTGTGTAAACAAGTGACTGAGTGAATGTGAAGTCACCACAGAGTTCAGCTCCAAATGAAGCTCATCGAGGCTAGAGCAGTTATAGCCGCTTATCTGGAGCAGAGTTACATATTTGGAATTCCGACCACGAGTATCATAGCAAACAAAGAGCCAATCCAGAGCGAGGCTGTTGAAGGTAACGCCTCATTCTGCCTGCACCGCTGGTTTAGCTTAGCAACACTGTCAATTAAACCTGTTGCTAACACTAATGGAAGCAACCTCAGGGAAAGAAGGCGCCTGAATTATCCATCCATCCATCCATCCATCCATTTTCTTCCGCTTATCCGGGGCCGGGTCGCGGGGGCATCAGTCTAAGCAGGGACTCCCAGACTTCCCTCACCCCAGACACGTCCTCCAGCTCCTCCGGTGGGACCCCAAGGCGTTCCCAGGCCAGCCGAGAGACATAGTTCCTCCAGCGTGTCCTGGGTCTTCCCCGGGGCCTCCTCCCGGTGGGACATGCCCAGAACACCTCCCTAGGGAGGCGTCCAGGAGGCATCCTGAGCAGATGCCCGAGCCACCTCAGCTGGCTCCTCTCGACGTGTAGGAGCAGCGGCTCTACTCCGAGCTCCTCCCGTGTTACCGAGCTCCTCACCGTATCCCTAAGGGTGCGCCCGGCCACTCTGCAGAGGAAACCCATTTCAGCCGCTTGTATCCGCGATCTTGTCCTTTCGGTCATTACCCAGAGCTCATGACCATAGGTGAGGGTAGGAACGTAGATTGACCGGTAAATCGAGAGCTTCGCCTTCCGGCTCAGCTCCTTCTTTACCACAACGGACCGATACAGCGACCGCATCACTGCAGACGCTGCACCGATCCGCCTGTCAATCTCACGCTCCATCCTTCCCTCACTCGTGAACAAGACCCTGAGATACTTGAACTCCTCCACTTGAAGCAGAGACTCACCACCCACCCGGAGAGAGCAAACCACCTTTTTCCGGTCGAGAACCATGGCCTCGGATTTAGAGGAGCTGATTCTCATCCCAGCCGCTTCACACTCGGCTGCAAACCGCCCCAGTGCCTGCTGCAGGTCCTGGCTCGAAGAAGCATCAGGACAACATCATCTGCAAACAGCAGAGGACTGTGGTTCCCAAGCAGGCCCCCTCCGGCCCCTGGCTGCGCCTAGAAATTCTGTCCATAAATATAATGAACAGAACCGGTGACAAAGGGCAGCCCTGGCGGAGTCCAACATGCACTGGGAACAGGTCTGACTTACTGCCGGCAATGCGAACACAGCTCCTGCTCCGGTCATACAGGGACCGGACAGCCCTTAGCAAAGAGCCCCGGACCCCATACTCCCAGAGCACCCCCCAAAGGACACCACGAGGGACACGGTCGAATGCCTTCTCCAGATCCACAAAACACATGTGGACTGGTTGGGCATACTCCCATGAGCCCTCGAGGACCCGATGGAGAGTATAGAGCTGGTCCAGTGTTCCACGACCAGGACGAAAACCACACTGCTCCTCCTGAATCCGAGGTTCGACTATCGGTCGGATTCTCCTCTCCAGTACCCTGGAATAGACCTTACCGGGAAGGCTGAGGAGTGTGATTCCCCTGTAATTGGAACACACCCTCCGGTCCCCCTTCTTATACAGAGGGACCACCACCCCGGTCTGCCATTCCACAGGTACTGTCCCCGACCGCCACGCGATGTTGCAGAGACGTGTCAGCCAAGACAGCCCCACAACATCCAGAGACTTGAGGTACTCAGGACGGATCTCATCCACCCCCGGAGCCTTGCCACCGAGGAGCTTGCCAGCCACCTCAGTGACTTCAGCCAGGGTGATGGACGAGTCCGCCTCTGGGTCCCCAGTTTCTGCTTCCTCCTCGGAAGACGTGACAGTGGGATTGAGGAGATCCTCAAAGTATTCCTTCCACCGCCCGACAACATCCCCAGTCGAGGTCAGCAGCTCTCCACCCGCACTGTAAACAGTGTTGGTGAAGCACTGCTTCCCCCTCCTGAGGCGTCGGATGGTTTGCCAGAATCTCTTTGAGGCCGTCCGATAGTCCTTCTCCATGGCCTCCCCGAACTCCTCCCAACCCCGAGTTTTTGCCTCTGTGACTGCCTGAGCCGCGGCACGCTTGGCCCGCCGGTACTCATCAGCTGCCTCAGGAGTCCCACGAGCCAACAAGGCTCGATAGGACTCCTTCTTCAGCTTGACGGCATCCCTTACTTCCGGTGTCCACCACCGGGTTCGGGGATTGCCGCCGCGACAAGCACCACAGACCTTACGACCACAGCTATGAGCAGCCGCATCGACAATAGAGGTGGAGAACATGGCCCACTCGGAGTCCATGTCTCCAACCTCCCCCGGGATCAGGGAGAAGCTCTCCCGGAGGTGGGAGTTGAAGACCCCCCTGACAGAGGGCTCCGCCAGATGTTCCCAGCAGACCCTCACAATGCGCTTGGGCCTGCCAGGTCTGTCCGGCTTCCTCCTCCGCCAGCGGATCCAACTCACCACCAGGTGGTGATCAGTTGACAGCTCAGCCCCTCTCTTCACCCGAGTGTCCAAGACACGCGGTCGGAGGTCAGATGACACGACAACAAAGTCGATCATCGACCTCAGACCTAGAGTGTCCTGGTGCCACGTGCACCGATGGACACCCTTGTGCTCGAACATGTGCACAGAAGTCCACTAACAAAACACCGCTCGGGTTCAGATCGGGGAGGCCGTTCCTCCCAATCACGCCCCTCCAAGTGTCACTGTCGTTACCCACATGGGCGTTGAAGTCCCCCAGGAGAACAACGGAGTCCCCGGTTGGTGCACTGTCTAGTACCCCTCCCAGGGACTCCAAGAAGGCCGGGTACTCTGCACTGCTGTTTGGCCCATAGGCTGACACAACAGTGAGAGACCTGTCCCCGACCCGAAGGCGCAGGGACGCGACCCTCTCGTTCACCGGAGTGAACCCCAACACGCAGTAGCTGAGCTGTGGGGCAATGAGCAAGCCCACACCAGCTCGCCGCCGCTCCCCGCGGGCAACGCCAGAGAAATGGAGAGTCCAACCCTCTCAAGAAGTTGGGTTCCAGAACCCAACCTGTGCGTGGAGGTGAGGCCGACTATATCTAGCCGGGAACGCTCAACCTCCCGCACAAGCTCAGGCTCCTTCCCCCCCAGCGAGGTGACATTCCATGTCCCCAGAGCTAGTCTCCATGTCCGGAGATCCGGTCGTCGAGGTCCCCGCCTTCGACTGCTGCCCGGATCTCTCTGCACCCGCCCCGCATGGCTCCTCCCGCAGGTGGTGGGTCCACAGGAGGACGGCCCCACGTTGTTCCTTCAGGCTGGGCCCGATCGGGCCCCGTGGGGAAAGGCCCGGCCACCAGGCGCTCGCTGCCGAGCACCCACCCCAGGCCTGGCTCCAGGGTGGGGCCCCGGTAACGCCAGTCCGGGGCGACGTAACTGGCCTTGTTCTTTTTCTCTTCATGGGGGGCTTCTGAACCGCTCTTAGTCAGATGCCATGGGTGACCCTACCAGGGGCATGAAGCCCCCAACAACATAGCTCCCAGGATCATTCGGGTGTTCAAACCCCTCCACCACGTTAAGGTGGCGGTTCGGGGAGGGGCGCCTGTTATCAATGTTCATGTCTTGATTTACAGACACAATAATGAAATAACAACCCCTGATCATGTAGAGCGGGTTAATACAAACATTTAAGACCAAATTGATGAGTCTGACAGCAGCAGGTACAGAGAGAGGAGACACAGTTTTTACATAGAAAGTGAATTAGAGTCAGAGTCAATGGAGCCGGAAGTGCGCCCAATGTTCACTTCCTGTTTGGAACACGGCGGCTAGCAGATTAGATATGTCCAATTCCAATACACTGGGATCCTGTAACTCAAGATATGAACATTAATAACAGACAAATCAACAACCCCGCTAGCATCAGTGACAGGTTTGACTGACACCGATGCTAATCCCTGCTAAACCAGTGGTGTGGGTGGGAAGGGGCGTCACCTTCAACTGCCTAGCTACAGATTGACTAGGTTAGCCCCTATAACTGCTAGCTTCGATGAGCTGCATTTGGAGCTGAATGCTGTGGGTGATGTCACACTCACTCACTTCTTTACACAGTCTGTGGTTGCTACTAAATCATCATCTTCACATAAACATAATGTTCAGTTTGTAGAGCTCCCGCCCAGTCCAAAAAACTAAACATGTGACACTTTGTTCCACATGTTTAGTAACGTCCCACATGACGTTCTCTGTATGTGGTGGTTTTTCAGGTGTGGTACAAAAGCAGTTGAACTTTGGGCCTGTTCTTCCTTCTGCTGACAGTTAATTGATCTAATTTGGCCTTGTATGGTTGAGAGCGCAGAGGGGTTACGTAACAGTGTCACATGGACTCACTTGTATGAGCTGGTGATCTCTCGGTCCAGCACAACATTCGTGGCCAGAATCCCTCTCACAGAGTCCAGGATGAAGGCGTTGTTGTGGTTGCCAGATATGATGGAGTATTCTATCTGGCCGTTTAACCCACTGTCTGCGTCAGAGGCATGTATCTACACAAAGGAGTACAAAGTAGTGGTCCAAGACATTACTCAAGTAAAAAAGTTTGTGAAAAGTACTCCTCAAGTTAGAGTAATTTAAAGAATAATTGTCAGGATGTAATATCAGATTTATAATTACAAGTTTAAATACAAAAAACTAAATCATATCTGAAGGAGCCATAAACACAAATGTTCAGATCATTTCATATTGTTACATAAAGCTCCAGTCACTTAAGACTTACTCATAGAGGGAAGAGGAACACCAATTTTACTCGAGTAACAGTACTGTTACTTCAATACAAATATTACTCAAATAGAAGTAACAGTATGTTGCTATAAAAGTACTCTTAAAAGTACAATTTCTTAGAAAAGTTACTCAGTTACATTTACTTGAGTGTGTAGGCGTGTTGTTATCGTGTTATTGTGTTGCCATGTTATCGTGTGTGTTAGCGTGTTGGCTTGTTAGCATGTTGGCGTGATAGTATGGTAGAGTGTTGCATGTTAGCATGTTGGTGTGTTAGCATGCCGGTGTGTTAATGTGTTGGCATGTCAGTGTGTTAGCGTGTTGACATGTTAGCATGCTAGTGTGTTAGCATGCTGGCTTGTTAGTATGTTGGCATGTTAGTGTGTTTGCATGTTAGTATGTTGGCATGTTAGCGTGTTTGCATGTTAGCGTGTTGGCATGTTAGCGTGTTTGCATGTTAGTGTGTTTGCATGTTAGTGTGTTGGCATGTTAGCGTGTTTGCATGTTAGCGTGTTGGCATGTTAGCGTGTTTGCATGTTAGTGTGTTTGCATGTTAGTGTGTTGGCATGTTAGCGTGTTGCATGTTAGCGTGTTTGCATGTTAGCCTGTTGGCATGTTAGCGTGTTGGCATGTTAGCGTGTTTGCATGTTAGCGTGTTGGCATGTTAGCGTGTTGGCATGTTAGCGTGTTGGCATGTTAGCGTGTTTGCATGTTAGCGTGTTGGCATGTTAGCGTGTTGCATGTTAGCGTGTTTGCATGTTAGCGTGTTGGCATGTGTTGCATGTTAGCGTGTTTGCATGTTAGCGTATTGGCATGTTAGCGTGTTTGCATGTTAGCCTGTTTGCATGTTAGTGTGTTTGCATGTTAGCGTGTTGGCATGTTAGCGTGTTGGCATGTTAGCGTGTTGGCATGTTAGCGTGTTTGCATGTTAGTGTGTTTGCATGTTAGCGTGTTGGCATGTTAGCGTGTTGGCATGTTAGCGTGTTGGCATGTTAGCGTGTTTGCATGTTAGTGTGTTTGCATGTTAGTGTGTTTGCATGTTAGTGTGTTGCATGTTAGTGTGTTTGCATGTTAGCGTGTTTGCATGTTAGTGTATTGGCATGTTAGTGTGTTTGCATGTTAGCGTGCTTGCATGTTAGCGTGTTGGCATGTTAGCGTGTTGGCATGTTAGTGTGTTGGCATGTTAGCGTGTTGGCATGTTAGCGTGTTGCATGTTAGCGTGTTTGCATGTTAGTGTATTGGCATGTTAGTGTGTTTGCATGTTAGTGTGTTGGCATGTTAGCGTGTTGGCATGTTAGCGTGTTTGCATGTTAGCGTGTTTGCATGTTAGTGTGTTTGCATGTTAGCGTGTTGGCATGTTAGTGTGTTGGCATGTTAGCGTGTTGGCATGTTAGCGTGTTTGCATGTTAGTGTGTTGCATGTTAGTGTGTTTGCATGTTAGCGTGTTTGCATGTTAGCGTGTTTGCATGTTAGTGTGTTTGCATGTTAGCGTGTTTGCATGTTAGCGTGTTTGCATGTTAGTATGTTTGCGTGTTTGCATGTTAGCCTGTTGGCATGTTAGCGTGTTGGCATGTTAGCGTGTTTGCATGTTAGCGTGTTGTGTGTTAGTGTGTTTGCATGTTAGCGTGTTACCGTGTTAGTGTGTTGGCGTGTTAAGTGTGTTGGCGTGTTAGTGTGTTTGCATGTTAGTGTGTTTGCGTGTTAGCATGTTAGCGTGTTAGTGTGTTGGCGTGTTAGTGTGTTTGCATATTAGCGTGTTGGCATGTTAGCGTGTTTGTATGTTAGTGTGTTTGCGTGTTAGCATGTTAGCGTGTTAGTGTGTTGGCGTGTTAGTGTGTTTGCATATTAGCGTGTTGGCATGTTAGCGTGTTTGCATGTTAGTGTGTTTGCGTGTTGGCGTGTTAGTGTGTTGGCGTGTTAGTGTGTGCGTGTTAGTGTGTTAGTGTGTTGGCGTGTTAGTGTGTTTGCATGTTAGCGTGTTGGCATGTTAGCGTGTTTGCATGTTAGTGTGTTTGCATGTTAGTGTGTTTGCGTGTTAGCGTGTTGGCGTGTTAGTGTGTCGGCGTGTTAGCGTGTTAGTGTGTTGGCGTGTTAGTGTGTTGGCGTGTTAGTGTGTTGGCGTGTTAGTGTGTTGGCGTTAGTGTGTGCGTGTTAGTGTGTTGGCATGTTAGTGTGTTTGCATGTTAGCGTGTTTGCATGTTAGCGTGTTTGCATGTTAGTGTGTTTGCGTGTTAGTGTGTCGGCATGTTAGCGTGTTAGCGTGTTACCGTGTTAGTGTGTTGGCGTGTTAAGTGTGTTGGCGTGTTAGTGTGTTTGCATGTTAGCGTGTTGGCATGTTAGCGTGTTTGCATGTTAGTGTGTTAGTGTGTTTGCGTGTTAGCATGTTGGCGTGTTAGTGTGTTTGCATGTTAGTGTGTTTGGTTGTTAGCGTGTTGGCGTGTTAGTGTGTTGGCGTGTTAGTGTGTGCGTGTTAGTGTGTTGGCGTGTTAGTGTGTTTGCATGTTAGCGTGTTTGCATGTTAGTGTGTTTGCATGTTAGTGTGTTTGCGTGTTAGTGTGTCGGCATGTTAGCGTGTTAGTGTGTTGGCGTGTTAGTGTGTTTGCGTGTTAGCGTGTTAGTGTGTCGGCATGTTAGCGTGTTAGTGTGTTGGCGTGTTAGTGTGTTGGCGTGTTAGTGTGTTGGCCTTACTTACCTGCATAACGTAGGTGTCGTGGACTTGGCCCTCCCACACGGCCGTCCTATAGTCATTATGTTCAAACAGGGGGGCGTGGTCATTGACATCCTGCAGGGTGATGAACACTCTGCTGTGTGCGCTCTGCAGTCCATTATCAGCCAGCACCACCAGCTCCACCCTGGGACTCCGCTCGAAGTCCAGACAGTTCCCCTTCTGCACACGGACCTCCCCTGGGGATGGGAACAGCGTTTTGAAATACGCAATTGATACTTGGGTATTTTGGCCGCGCTCGCTCTGACCACACGGCAGTTTATTTAGATGATCAAATAACTGGCCTTGTCTAGGCCTGTCACGATAACAGAGAGAGATATTGTGATAAACGATAATATTGAAACTGACTCAATAACAATAATGGAAGATAATAAGTAAAACCACTAAACCATTTTTACACAGACAGCTGCAGATCAGGCCTTTAATGAAACCAAGAAATACCAGAATGAACCAATATTTAGCCATAGAAGTACTGATTCATCAAAAAAGATCCAAAATCTCCCCATTTTTGCAAAGAAAAAGTAAACACAAACACTGACCCCAAAATGGTTCCATCTTTCACAGACTGAACGATGAGTCGCTATAGTGATGATCATGAGCGCTAAATGACTGTTTTTATCTGTATATTTATAAAGTCTCCTTTAACCAGTGACCTTTGACTCCTGTGTTTATGTGTGGATGTGCTAGATACAAATTAAGTCCCTTAATGGGAAAAAGAGGCACTTTGCACTCCAAACTCATGGATGTGACTGACCTGAAACTTTAACTTAAAAAAAATGTTACCATAGAACCCGATAGATTAAAACAAAATAGTCTTCTGAAAGGTCCTCAAAATGGCGTCATTAGCAGGAAGGGTATAGACAGCATCAGGTCCAAAAGAACAGTAGCTTACCTGTATGCCGGTTGATGGAGAATACGTTGTTCTCGTTGCCACTGAATATAGTGTATGTGATTCTCAGTCGGCTGTTGGTTGGATCACTGGCTTCAACCTTTGTAATCCAAGTCCCTGCACAAAGTGAAAGTAACGTCTTCACACAGCAGAGTTTTTTTTAACATGCCACACTAAAATTGGAACATAAACAGGTTCAGTGGTACTTCCTAAACTACTATGTGCGAGTCAACAAGGTCATACCTCCTGCTGTGGGCCAATTACATGAGGATGAACGCCATTCATTATAATCATCTATGTGTAATTGAAATAAATACACTCCCATTTCAAGTACTCTCCTTTGCCATTCTCAACCTCAGCAGCAGAACCATCACCCTCCTCAGCGCCATCTTTGAGTCCCTGTTTGAATCCAGGAGCCAAACTGGTTTATTTATTTTATTTATTATTTATATTTATATCATGCGTTTATGAAAATGTTTTTTCTTATCGAGTCTTATTGGGTTAGGGCTTAGTGGCAGAGGATGGGTTCTGAGTGTGCCAAGTGTGCCACGGCTCGTGCGGTCACAGAACTCAGGGTTGGGAGGAGTTCAGGGAGGCCATGAAGGAGGACTATCAGTTGGCCTCAATGAAAAAAGTCTGACGCCTCAGGAGGGGAGTTTAGTGCTTCACTAACACTGTTTACAGAGAGGTTGGAAAGCTGCTGACCTCCACAGGAGAGGATGGTGCACGTGAAGGGAGAGTGGAGTAAATTAGTGAAGGATGGAGCAATGCTTTTCATTTACCTGTGGTCTTGGTATAGTCCTGGTATAGTCCTGGTATAGTCCTGGTATAGTCCTGGTATAGACCTGGTATAGTCCTGGTATAGTCCTGCTTTACTCCAGCTTTACTCCAGCTTTAGTCCGGCTTTAGTCCGGCTTTAGTCCTGCTTTAGTCCTGCTTTAGTCCTGCTTTAGTCCTGCTTTAGTCCTGGTTTAGTCCTGCTTTACTCCAGCTTTACTCCAGCTTTAGTCCTGCTTTACTCCTGCTTTAGTCCTGCTTTACTCCTGCTTTAGTCCTGCTTTAGTCCTGCTTTAGTCCTGGTTTAGTCCTGCTTTAGTCCTGCTTTAGTCCTGCTTTAGTCCGGCTTTACTCCTGCTTTAGTCCTGCTTTAGTCCTGCTTTGCCTGCTTTAGTCCTGCTTTAGTTCTGCTTTACTCCTGCTTTAGTCCTGCTTTAGTCCTGCTTTGCCTGCTTTAGTCCTGCTTTAGTTCTGCTTTACTCCTGCTTTAGGCCTGCTTTACTCCTGCTTTATTCCTGCTTTAGGCCTGCTTTAGTTCTGCTTTACTCCTGCTTTAGTCCTGCTTTAGGCCTGCTTTAGGCCTGCTTTAGGCCTGCTTTAGTTCTGCTTTACTCCTGCTTTAGTCCTGCTTTAGGCCTGCTTTAGGCCTGCTTTAGTCCTGCTTTACTCCTGCTTTAGTCCTGCTTTAGTTCTGCTTTACTCCTGCTTTAGGCCTGCTTTAGTTCTGCTTTACTCCTGCTTTAGTCCTTGTTTAGTCCTTGTTTAGTCCTGTTTAGTCTTGCTTTAGACCTCCGTTCCTACCCTCACCTACGGTCATAAAGCTTTGGATAATGACCGAAAAAAAAAGATGGCACATGCTGGGTGCTCCCTTAGAGAGAAGGTGAAGAGCTCAGTCACATGGAAGGAGCTTGGAGTAAAGCCGCTGCTCCTCCATGTGGAGAGGAGCAGCTGAGGTGGCTCAGGATTCTGGTCTGGATACTTCCTATTCCGGATGTCTCATAGAGCTGGCCTAAACACTCCACATGTCTGTTTGTTTACAAGACTGTCCTTGTTTGACTGTTCTGTTCAGATATTTATCCATTTTCTAATCGTTTCTTCTCATTGAGCATCTGAAGTTGTATTTAGAGTGATTCGTGTTTGAGTAATCTTTAATCAACTATTTTCGCCAAGACGGCAGTTGTTGATCTAACCCCGTTTAACCTCCACCTGTACACGCCCACTGTGACATGCCCACTGTTGACATACGCTCTTCCTTCTCCAGTTTTATTTTCTTAATCGGTGATACTCATAGGATTCGGCAGTGTCACGTAGTCATTTTTGTTGTGATGCCGTTTACAGCAACGTCAGCTCCCATTGGGCACCTTATTTTTCTAACAACGGACTTGTTTCTTTTATTATGTCATTTTAAATGAATATTCTGATTTAAAATGTGAATTATAACAAAATGATCCACAGGAGTCAGAGATGAGAACCGTAGAGACACAGGTACAATAGGGTTGATTTAATATTATGAGTTTTAAAGGTCCTACATTACACAGAATTGAGTCTTGTGAGCCCTATGTTCTAATGCTCCTCCTCAAAAACAGACCTGGAGTTGTGTTTTGTTTCATTCACACATGCTTGAGTAACACTTTATTATTAGTCTGTTTACATCCTTGAAGCAGATGAGATAACATCATTTAATAAAATCACAAAGTGCAACTGAGTGTTTTCAGTTTAAGAAAACAACTCAGCCTACATATTCAGGGTTTGAGTGTTAAACATGTGTGAATGAAACAAAACACAGCTCCAGGTCCATGTTTCTGATGAGGAAACATTCTAACATAGGCCCTTTAACAAAAACATCTGCACAGTTTGATATTTTGGGTGTTTTGAGACTCACCTGCTCTGCTGTTCTCATTCACTGTTGTGTTGTACACTTTCTCAGTGAACTGCAGCTGCTCCCGTTCCCCCAGTAAGTGAATGAAGAGCAGACATGTGGAGGTGAGCGGTGTCCTTGCCCTATCGGACACCACCACATGAAGCATCGCCCCCGAAAAACCCACCCTCACCCTCCTCCTCAGAGACACCTCCCCCGTATCGCCGTTGATATAGAATAAATCCTCCTCATCTGACATCATATATCTGACCGTCCCATTCTCTCCGTGGTCCTTATCTGTAGCCGTCACCGTAGTTATGACGTGATGCGGTGGCATCGTCATGGAAACCCAGGCATTGACGGGGTTGTGGGTGCAGACCGGAGCGTTATCATTTACATCTTCGACTTGTACGGTGAGCAAAACCGCGGAGCTGAGGGGGCCTTGGGTGCAGCAGTCGCTCGCCACCACACGGACGCTGTACTGGCTCCTCGTTTCCCGGTCTAGAGGTTTGGAAGTGCGGATGATTCCGGAAAAAGGATCGATAGAAAATGTTCCTTGACCGTTCTCCTCCATCAAAGAATATGTGATTTCACCGTTGGCACCTTCGTCTGGGTCAAACGCAGTAAGTTGGATCACCTCAGATCCCACTGCTAACCCTTCGCTGATGGAGGCCTGGTAAGTTTTGTGTGGGAAAGTGGGTGTATTGTCATTCTGGTCCAGTAGGAGAACATGGATCTGGGTGGAGGAGCTGAGAGGGGTGGGGCCATGGTCTTGGGCCTGAATGGTCAGGGTGTAGTTTGAGGTTTCTTCTCGGTCCAGAACTCGTGTAGTACTAACTGCTCCAGTGACACTGTTGATGATAAAACGTCCTCTGTGGTCCTGACCTAAACAGAGAAATAGAATGTGACGTAAGCTAGGTTTGTTAAGAGTTAAGTGTTTATTAAAGAGGGGGTATTTACTGCTATGGGGTATCAAAGAGGGGGTATTTATTCCTATGGGGTAGTAACTGTAACACATATCACCATGTTTCTTGTTATTGTTTTGAAAATGCTATATTCACCCAAAACAACATATTAACATGTTTTACGTTTCACGTTTGTTTTTGATGCTCTGAGTCACTCCCCCTTCGGAGAAATTTTGAGAAATGATTCACAGATGTCAGTGGACTAATGTTTGGGTGGTGGCTGGGTTGGTGTGTTTGGTAGTGCAATAGCCCCACCCCCTGGGCAGGGATTGGTCAGATAAGTATGTACCACCACAAGTATGTGACATCAACTCCCCAACCGTAGATTGTGTACGAAGCCCCCGTAAGTATCATGCTGAGCAGGGCAGCAACTGACCTGAAATAAGATCATGGCCCGAATGAACACAAGGCCCCAATGCCAGTTACAGAGGCTAAGCGAAGTACCATCTGAAAGTCTCCTAGAAGATGTGAATGCAGCATTGAGAGCGATCCCTACCTCAACCATCACAGAAACCAATGAGCTGATATACACTTCAGCAGCAGTGATCCTAGAGATGCTTGGCTATAAGAGCAACCATGGGAGCCATGAGAAACAATATCCACCATGGAAAGGACAGAGGCCAAAATCAAGACATAGTGGAGAGAAGTGAGCCAACTGTCAGAGACCCAGAAAGGTGCAATGAAAAAGCAAGTACCCAAGATGTACAGCCAGATTCCCTACCTGAAGCACTAGAAACTACCAAACAAAGGCTCCAAGCCTTGGTGTCGTAACGGTGGGTGTAGCGGACCAAAGAGTGCAGACTCTGGGCAGATTTACGGTGTTTATTTACAATAGTGCAAAAGATAGTTCAGACAGTTCATTTATCACACGGGACGTAGGTAGCGGGAGGCAGACCAGACGGGCGTAGGGCAGGGCAGGAGCAGGAAACCCAGGACCGGAGCGGGAGCGGAGACTGCCAGGACCGGAGCATGACGAGACCAGGGACAGGACCAGGGAAGACTGAGCAGGAGTGATCCAGAGAGCGGGAGCCAGAGCAGGAGACAGGAAGCAAGCCGGAGGCCAAGACAGGACAGGAGGCAAGCAGAGGGTCGACTGTACCGGAGCTGGAGCATAGAGGCAGGAGCGGGAACGCGCAAGAGCAGGAATATTGACACGCAGACAGACTTCTGCCGAGCCCTCATATGCTCGGCAGCAGGTGCAGCTAATTGTGCTGATGTGCTCCAGGTGCGTGCGGGAGGAGTCTGGAACTCCGCCCAGCTCCGGGCAGACAGGTAGGGGAGGGGGAGAGAACACAGGAGGACAGGAAATGCAGGATCATGACACTTGGCCGGCCACCTAAAGAGGTACACACCTGATAATGAAGCCAGACGAATAAATCGTCTGTTTGCAGCACAACGAGTAAAAGTTTACGCTTAATGGCAGGGTAATAACACCAGAACAGACCCACCAACCAAGGCTGGAAGCCGAACAGTACTGGAAAGGCATATGGGAGAAGGAGGCATCACATAATAGCGATATACAGTGGCTGAGAGACTATAGCAATCTCCCTGAACAGAATCCAGTCACCATCACAGTGGCAGACATCCAGGAAAGAGTCTCAGGTATGAAAAACTGGACCATACCAAACCCTGACATGATCCACCAGCTGGTTCATTTGGCAGCACAAATGAACCAGCTGCTCAGGGATGGGACTCACCCTGAATGGCTAACCGAAGGGCATACGATCCTCATCCAGGAGGATCCCTCAAAGGGTACAGTCCCATCCAACTATCAGACAATAATCTGACTCTCCACAAAATGGAAGCTCATATCAGGAATCATCGCGGCTAAGATAAGTGGGCACAGGGATCAATACATGAACACAGCGCAAAAGAGCATTGGCAAAGATACCACGGGAGCCAAACTCCAGCTCCTGGAAGACCGAACAGTCACCCGAGACTGCAGAATCCATAAGACCAACCTGTGCACTGCATGGATTGATTACAAGAAAGCCTACGGCTCAATGCCACACACAGATCACTGAATGGGGCTGTACAACATCAACAGGACTCTAAGAGCCTTCATTGCGAACTCAATGAGGTTGTGGAAACACTGGCTATGGATACAACTCAGTAATGGGGCCACCATTAGTCACCTCCTCTACATGGATGACATCAAGCTGTACACTAAGAATGAGCTATTTAATGTAATGCAACATTCAACCTCTTAACAAAACCCAACCATAATAGTCCCACAAGATGCAGAAAAAGCTTTCGACAGAGTAAACTGGTCTTTCCTGCGTTCAACACCACAAAAAATTGGCTTTGGGGAATCATTTATCAACCGGACACATATCTTGCATATTTCAGCTACAGCTACAGTTCTCACAACAATTTACACTCCATAGAGGAACCAGACAAGGATGTCCACTCTCTCCAGCATTATTCACTATATTTATAGAACCACTTGCAGCAGCCATCTGTCAAAATCCAACCATTATAGGCATTCAAAAACCCACTCATCACCATAAAATTAGATTATACGCAGATGATATACTACTGTACATGCAGTAACCATACATATCACTGACAGAAACCATCAAACTAATCAAACAATTCTCAAACATCTCAGATTACTCAATTAACCTTCACAAATCGACAATCCTACCTCTACAAAACAATAGCTGGGATGCGGCAGTCCATACATCCCCATACCCATATGCACAAATCACATCACTTACCTGAGCATCAGGATCTCCTCCAGGCTGTCAGAGCTGTTCAGTCTTAACTACATCCCCATTCTTAAATAAAGTCACAGATAGCCTCCAACTTTGGATAAATCTTCCGTTATCCCTCATTGGTCGAATTGCAACAGTTAAAATGTCAATTCTCCCTAAAATAAATTATCTCCTCTCCATGATCCCACCGCTCCAACTTCAAACTGTTCCAATCCCTTGACTCTACAATATCAAAATTCTACTGGCAAAATAAACCTCCCAGAATAAAACTATCCACTCTACAAAAACTTAAATCACAAGGTGGACTTTGAGCACCAAACTTTGCTCACTACTCATTAGCAATGCAACTGCAATATATTTTCAAATGGATTCACCCCCACCCATCAGACAACATCTGGTCCGATATTGAGCAGGCAATTTGTCATGGCATCCCAATATCTGACCTCCCATTCCAAGGCCTTACAATCAAACATCACCCATGCAAAGAGGCCCCTGACACAATCCAGCACATAATTGCAGGGTGTAAGATGCTGCAGGCAAAGCGTACATAGAGAGCCATAACCAAGTGGAGAGCCCATGGTCAAGGTGGGAAACACCTCCAAAGGTCGTGGAGAATGATTGAACCAAGATCCTGTGGGACTTCCTGATACAGACACACAACACACAACAACAACAAAATGGTGACGGACCATAGCCATTGTGGTGGACATTGCAGAACCAAGGGCTG
Organism: Periophthalmus magnuspinnatus; assembly: GCF_009829125.3. NCBI lineage: Eukaryota > Metazoa > Chordata > Actinopteri > Gobiiformes > Gobiidae > Periophthalmus > Periophthalmus magnuspinnatus. The sequence goes on from NC_047126.1 coordinate 35,950,346, forward strand.
GGAACGTCAGGAAAAAGAAAAATTAGAAACTGGAGAAATACCAGGCGCTCAGAGAAGAGCTGAAGAAGGCCTGGAAGATGAAGGCATCAGTGGTGCCCGTGGTCATCTGAGCACTTGGGGCAGTAACTCCTAAACTGGAGGAGTGGCTACAGTAGATCCCAGGAAAAACATCAGCCATCTTAGTCCAGAAAAGTGCAGTACAAGGAACAGCAAAGATACTGTAGAACCCTCATGCTCCCAGACCTCTGGGAGAGGACCCAAGCTGCCAGGCCTCTGGTAGAGGACCCGAGCGTGGAAAAAGGCTGAGACTGCCTTTGGGTGAGGGTGAGGATGAGATTTTTTTAATATATATTGATATTTCAACATATTATTTTAAGTCTTTGAAGTTTTAGATTTAACATTTGTTAGTTTTAGTTTTTCTAGGACAAATAACGATTTGAAATGTTCCTGTTTGAATATTACACCATGGAAACTGCTTTGTTTTAATTAAACTGGATGTTGTCTTTTATCTGATGTGTGAGACTGGTCCTGCAGACTGGAAGCAGCCCACAGGAGCTGGAGCTTTACAGATGTAGGAGTTTGGCTTGCTTTAAAAGTACTTTATGTAAATCTGACTTCTTTGGTCTTGAGATGGTAGAATACTATTCCCTCATTAAAACACACCTGGAGTTGTCCTTTTCGTCATTCACGCTGGCTTCAATAATCCTCTGTAAAGTCCGTTTTCTCTTAGCCACTGGTTGTAAAAGCACTAAAGTACTGCACATTTTCATCTTCATGAGTATGAATACTTCTTCTTGAGTACTTCTTCTTGGTTACAGAGGCTGTGTAATAATGTCTGTATGTTTAATTATTTTGAGTTTTAAATCAAAGTTGGTCATGTTTAATGCATCTGTTCTTAACCCAGGGTCAACATGAACCCTTTTCTTGCCTCCAGCACATATTTACCCCATATTACTCTTGGTACATGTCCTTGCCTTGTATGGAGTAGTGAATTGTGCCATTCTCCCCATGATCTGAGTCAGCTGCCTGGACTGTGTGGATGACCCCAGGAGGCAGGTTCTCGGGTAGGCTGATCTGAAAGGACGACTGCATGAACTCTGGAGGGTTATCGTTGGTGTCGAGCACAGAACACAGCACAGTGGAGGTACTGGAGAGGGGCCGCGAGCCGCTGTCACAGGCCTGCACTGAAGAGGCACAAGGCGAACACAATACTGGTCAGACGCTTGGAGACACATACAAGACCAGTCAAATGTTTGGATACACATATGTTTAAATGACCACGATAAATAGTCACTTTACACACACACATTCACACACACAGTCATACACCAGTGTTCACAGACAAGGGTTAAGTTTCTTGCCCAAGGACACAATGACAGTATTTTTCTGTGGGAGCAGGAGGCTTGTGTAGCTGAGGTGTAGGCGTAGCTGAGGTGTAGTTGAGGTGTAGTTGAGGTGTAGTACCTCTAAGGGTGTAGTTCTGCTGTTCTTCTCGGTCTAGGTAGGAGGTGGTGGTGATCAGACCGGTGTAGGGGTTGATACTGAACAGTTCATATCCAGGTCCAGGGAGTAAACTGTACCACACCACAGCATTCTGCTCTGAAACAACAACACGGAGTCAGACGCCAACGGAACTGTGGGATTACATAGACAAGAACCAGTTGACACACAGGAAGGGCATTTGACACACAGGGAGGACATGTGACACACGGGAAGGGCATTTGACACACAGGAAGGGCATTTGACACACAGGGAGGACATTTGACACACAGGGAGTGCATGTGACACACAGGGAGGACATTTGACACACAGGGAGTGCATGTGACACACAGGGAGGACATTTGACACACAGGAAGGGCATTTGACACACGGGGAGGACATTTGACACACGGGGAGGACATTTGACACACAGGAAGGGCATTTGACACACAGGAAGGGCATTTGACACACAGGGAGGACATTTGACACACAGGGAGGACATTTGACACACAGGGAGGACATGTGACACACAGGAAGGGCATTTGACACACAGGGAGTGCATGTGACACACAGGGAGGACATTTGATACACAGGGAGGGCATGTGACACACAGGGAGGACATGTGACACACAGGGAGGACATTTGACACACAGGGAGGGCATGTGACACACAGGGAGGACATGTGACACACAGGGAGGGCATGTGACACACAGGGAGGACATTTGACACACAGGGAGGACATTTGACACACAGGGAGGACATTTGACACACAGGGAGGGCATGTGACACACAGGGAGGACATGTGACACACAGGGAGGACATTTGACACACAGGGAGGGCATGTGACACACAGGGAGGACATGTGACACACAGGGAGGGCATGTGACACACAGGGAGGACATTTGACACACAGGGAGGGCATGTGACACACAGGGAGGACATGTGACACACAGGGAGGACATTTGACACACAGGGAGGGCATGTGACACACAGGGAGGACATGTGACACACAGGGAGGGCATGTGACACACAGGGAGGACATTTGACACACAGGGAGGACATGTGACACACAGGGATCTGATATACAGAGACTTTTCAGAATGTTTGTACAGGGGTCACACTCACTTGGAGTGGCAGAAACTGGTTCACCCAAAGAACAAAACTCAAGCCATAAACAAAGTAATGTGTCTACTCCATTCAGTGAAGAGTGCAGTGAGTGTTACACTGGAGAAATTAAACAGCCACTTCATAAGAGAATGAACCAACACTGTCACAAGAGCAACTCAGGACCCCAGTCCACTGTACATCTCCATCTCAAAGACACTAACCACTCCTTTGAAGATAGTGAGGTCCAGATCTTAGCCAGAGAAAAGACATGGTTTGAGAGGAGAGTTAAAGAAGCTATTTTTATTGGGAAAGACAAACCTTCCTTGAACAGGAATGGGGGCCTGAGACATAATTTCTCACCGATCTATGATTCCATCCTCAGACCCAAAGCAAACAAAGGAAACAAAGAGAACAACAGACGGGCCATTAAAGGTTGAATAGGGTTCTTAAGGTTCGGTTTCAGTCTTTTTGTGAATTCATCTGGATGAGTTTAAACGAGTGAACTTTGAACAAATTCTTATTATTAAAACAAAAATTGTGCTTCAAAAACTGCATTCTTAAAGCACAGGAAAAGCCCATGGGCAGCTGGGCACACACATGACTGGGTTTATATAAATTTATCTTTCAGTTCTGATACCAATTCTATGTGTGACAATGACCTGAAAACAGTCCCATAACATCAGTGCATCATTATATCCAGGATATCGACTGAACTGATATCTGGAGTCGATATCTGATCCAGCTAAATGTTCAGTATCGATGTGTCCCTAACAGAAATAATGGCGAGACAGGAGCAACTTCGTACTCTACAGACTTGTGAGACGACTTTTTGCCCCATATGAAAGTTTAGTCCCCATAGAGAAAGGGGCTGTGCCCATCTTTAAAACTCTACACTGGCAATACCAGGGCCCTGAGCAGGTATAAAGCCAGATTCACATGTCTGATCAGAGGCCAGATAACAGGCACTGGGATGCACACAGTGTCACTGAAGGCAGCGCGGGATACTGTGGTTGTGAAAAAGTCTAAAAAACACAAGAACATAAAAACATCAGCCTGGAGTTTCAAGACGCACTGCCTCCACAACCTACGAGGGTCTGGAGGACTAAAGGGGAAAGTGAAAAGGAGGGGCGGGGTCTGGAGGACTAAAGGAGAGAGTGAGCAGGAGGGGCGGGGTCTGGAGGACTAAAGGTGAGGGAGGGGGAGGATGAGTTTTCACACTTCAGGCTCCGCCCCTGCAGGTGTGTGCCAGAAACACCTGACTGTAATCAGGACAGTGCTGTGTGATGCTATGTGGTGTGATACTTTGAAAATGTATTTACTGACAGAATACTGAATACTGCTTTAAAACACTTAATACTACAGTAAAATACTGAATACTGAATACTGAATCCATCATGGGTCTCGTTTTTTGATGGGGAGATTCAGAGTTATTGCAACAAACTTATTACATTACTCCATGATACAAATTATTTTCACACTAATTTAAAAAATTTCCAGTAAATTTTCTGAAAACAAAACATTTATCAAAATCATTTGTATCAGTTTGACGCCTCTTCTACACAAGAGGATCTGATTTTCAGGAGATCATAAAAATATGACTGTGAGCATTTGTTATTGCTCATGGATGTGGCCATGTGTGTTTGGACAAAGAGGTTAAGGACAAGGACAATGTCGCTGTGAAGCCTCGAGCCTAAAGAGGAGGAGGTCCAAACACCTCCAACATGAGTGAAACTAAAGATCTTCAAATATTACATTAGAATGTTTAATGAGGACGATGTCGCTGTGAAGCCTTGAGCTTAAAGAGGAGGATGCCCAAACATCTCCCAACATGAGACGGAACTCACTGGTCTTTACTCAGTGAAACTTCAGATTTTCAAATATTACATTATAATATCCCAGACATTGTGTTCTATCCACTTGTGTTTAAGGCCCATCAGCCATGAGTCAGTTTCATGAGTTATGTGCTAGTGCTGCCACCTACAGACAGGAGGAAGGCATTATTGTTGCTCGACTCAGTCACTTTCATGTCATGACATATTTTTTTTTATACATTTTGCTTCTAAAAATATTTCATTTTGAAATAATCACTTTTTTTTTTCTTTTGCATCTTTCCTTCTATATGTTTATTTACTATTTCAACATCAAACTGCAGTTTCTTAAAATAATCAGTTTAAAGCGACAGTATATAACATTTTTGTATAAAAGTATGTTTTTAATGATGGCTGTGTTTATAGCATCCTCACTGTGAGCTTACATCATCTGTGTGTTTGACCTTTTACCTGAGTCTCCATCAGAGGCGGACACTCGCACCACAGCTGCTCCAGGGTCTCTGTTCTCGGCCACAGTGGCGTCATACACGGGCCAAGAGAACAAAGGGCGCTGGTCGTTCACATCCCCCACGTCCACACTCAGAGTCTGAGTGGAGGAGAGTGAGGGATGGCCCTGGTCCACAGCCCTGATGGTCAGACGATGGACACGCTGAGTCTCATAGTCCAAAGGATAGGAAAGAAACAACAAGCCTGAAAACAGAAGAAACAAGCTAGAAGTAAATACCCCAAAGAAGTAATTGCCCTTCTTCAATACCCCATAGAAGTAAATATCCCTCTTCAATACCCCGTAAAAGTAAATACCTCCTCTGTAATACCCCATAGAAGTAAAAACCTCCTCTTTAATACCCCATAGAAGGAAATACCTCCTCTTTAATACCCCATAGAAGGAAATACCTCCTCTTTAATACCCCATAGAAGTAAATACCTCCTCTTTAATACCCCACAGAAGTAAATACCTCCTCTTTAATACCCCATAGAAGTAAATACCTCTCTTTAATACCCCATAGAAGTAAATACCTCCTCTTTAATACCCCATAGAAGTAAATATCCCTCTTCAATACCCCGTAAAAGTAAATACCTCCTCTTTAATACCCCACAGAAGTAAATACCTCCTCTTTAATACCCCATAGAAGTAAAAACCTCCTCTTTAATACCCCATAGAAGTAAATACCTCCTCTTTAATACCCCACAGAAGTAAATACCTCCTCTTTAATACCCCATAGAAGTAAATACCTCCTCTTTAATACCCCACAGAAGTAAATACCCCCTCTTTAATACCCCATAGAAGTAAATACCTCCTCTTTAATACCCCATAGAAGTAAATACCTCTTTTTAAAGACCCTCATATTTCACACATTTCCAGGGACTTTTACCTGTCTTCTCGTCCAGCGTGAACATCTCTTGATCCCCTGCGATGATGCAGTACGACACCCGGCCGCTCTCCTCCTCGTCTCCGTCTATGGCCACAAGGTGGTGCAGTAGAGCCCCCACCTCCGTGTCCTCCATCACCTGCACCGTATCAATGGAGACAAACACTGGCCTATTATCGTTCACATCCAGCAGAAACAGCTGAGCGGTGACAGCGCCGCTCCTCCGCTCCTCCCTCCTCTCTGCTTGGTCTGTAGCAGTCACGGTAAAGGCAAAACTCGCAACAGTTTCACGATCCAGAGGCGCTGCTACCGTCAAATGACCTGAAGTTGGGTCGATGCGTAAAGGAAATCGCTCTGAATGCGATTGGTCGTATGTTAGTGAATATTTCACTTCGCTGTTCTGTAGAGTGCCGTCTGCATCTCGAGCTTGGAAAGCGTAAGCCAGGGATCCGACTTCTGCATCTTCTCGGAGGCCAAACATGATAAATTCATGGTGAAACACTGGCGCGTGATCATTGGCGTCTTCCACGATGATGCACACGAGCACAGATGTGTTCAGTGACAGAGCATCGTCCACGCCCTCAGTGTGGACGGTCACACAGTACTCTACGGTGGACTCGTAGTCCAGAGGCTGGCTGATATAGATGTCTCCGGACAAAGCGTGGATGCCAAAGGGGAGGGGCCCATGTTCCTCTGAAATGACGTAGTTGAGTGGGCCTTTGTCAGATAGGCCAGGCGAGCCCACCACTGTGCCCACGGCAGCGTCCTCTCTCACGGTGAAGCGTCTGAAGACCCTGGGGCACAAGCGGAGGGAGGGAGGGTCCGCTCCATGAACCTAAGGGAGTGAGATGAAAAGAGCTTATAAACTAGTAAACTAGTGTTGGACATCAGGATAAGGTATCGACTTCCACAATATCGATTCAGTCGATATCTCATTTTGGTCAATAACTTCATATTAAAATACATTAAGATTTACTGGCCAGAGTTGACCCAAAAGGTCTCATAATATTTTGACTTTAAATGGTAAAAAACAGTCACACATCAGGATCATTTTTACCTCGCGTTGTTCCTATTTAAAGGAAATACATGTTCTCTATCGCTGGTGTCATCGATATTTGGATCGGCAGATACTTAAAGCCAAAATTTCAATATCGGTATCGAAACAAAGAGCTGGATCGGTGCATCACTAATAGTCTGACATTTAAAGGCACAGTATGTCACTTTATGGAGATGGGTCAGCACCTGCATGATGAAAAGTTAGCCTCCTGAGACCCGAGCTCTTGCATGTCAGGCTTTATTAATTTCTCTTGGTTATTTGGGCTGATTGGACCTGATGAGTGTAAAAACAAAGAATTATCTTTTTACATTATGTAGTTTTAGACAAAAATTATGTCTGCAAATGAGGACATTTGTTCTACGTTTTAATCATTTTGACAAAATATTTGAATAATAATTTGCAAAAATTATTTAGTAAGTGCCTGAACACAGCAACATTTGTCCTGAATGTAAAAACAACTGTGCCTCTTGGAACAATGTGGCCCATGTGAAGTGCTGCTGACAGATGCAGGAAGACATATTCCTTTATACAAAAAATAAATAAATAAAAATATTCTGAAGATTCTAAACCCATAAAAATATTCTAAATAGAACATTTTGCATTGTTGCTGTTCTTGTATGCTGTTCTTCTTCTAAAAAAGAGATGCTCCTCAAGCCGAAGACGAGTTAGATGTTTCTCAGTGCAACTATTAAAAAATAAAGTCTAAAATAAAATACACATATATATATTTTTTATGCAAGAAAAAACTGTGGCTTTAATTTATCCAAAAAGAAGAAAAAAAAATGTGTTTACATAATACAGAGCAAAACAGAGAAGCACTTTGCAGGGGTCACTTCAAATCAGCTCAAATTAACAAGAGGAACTAACACGAGCATCATTTTAAATATCTACAACGGCCAGCAGGTGACGCCAACCAGACTGAAAAACATGTACAGTTCCACAGTAGTCTACAGGAACCTGAACATGAGCCAAACACGGGCCAAACATGAGCCACACATGAGCCAAATATGAGCCAAATATGAGCCACACATGAGCCAAATATGAGCCAAATATGAGCTAAATATGAGCCAAATATGAGTCGCACATGAGCCGCACATGAGCCGCACATGAGCCGCACATGAGCCGCACATGAGCCGCACATGAGCCAATCGTGGGCCAAACATGGGCCAGACATGTAATTCCTGCTGGTCAGTCCCTCTGTTATCACTTCTGCTGGTCAGTCCCTCTGTTATCACTTCTGCTGGTCAGTCCCTCTGTTATCACCTCTGCTGGTCAGTCCCTCTGTTACCTCCTCTGCTGGTCAGTCCCTCTGTTATCACCTCTGCTGGTCAGTCCCTCTGTTACCTCCTCTGCTGGTCAGTCCCTCTGTTATCACCTCTGCTGGTCAGTCCCTCTGTTACCTCCTCTGCTGGTCAGTCCCTCTGTTATCACCTCTGCTGGTCAGTCCCTCTGTTACCTCCTCTGCTGGTCAGTCCCTCTGTTATCACCTCTGCTGGTCAGTCCCTCTGTTACCTCCTCTGCTGGTCAGTCCCTCTGTTACCTCCTCTGCTGGTCAGTCCCTCTGTTACCTCCTCTGCTGGTCAGTCCCTCTGTTACCTCCTCTGCTGGTCAGTCCCTCTGTTATCACCTCTGCTGGTCAGTCCCTCTGTTACCTCCTCTGCTGGTCAATCCCTCTGTTATCACCTCTGCTGGTCAGTCCCTGTTATCACCTCTGCTGGTCAGTCCCTCTGTTACCTCCTCTGCTGGTCAGTCCCTCTGTTATCACCTCTGCTGGTCAGTCCCTCTGTTACCTCCTCTGCTGGTCAGTCCCTCTGTTACCACCTCTGCTGGTCAGTCCCTCTGTTATCACCTCTGCTGGTCAGTCCCTCTGTTATCACTTCTGCTGGTCAGTCCCTCTGTTATCACTTCTGCTGGTCAGTCCCTCTGTTATCACTTCTGCTGGTCAGTCCCTCTGTTATCACCTCTGCTGGTCAGTCCCTCTGTTATCTCCTCTGCTGGTCAGTCCCTCTGTTATCACCTCTGCTGGTCAGTCCCTCTGTTATCACCTCTGCTGGTCAGTCCCTCTGTTACCTCCTCTGCTGGTCAGTCCCTCTGTTATCACCTCTGCTGGTCAGTCCCTCTGTTACCTCCTCTGCTGGTCAGTCCCTCTGTTATCACCTCTGCTGGTCAGTCCCTCTGTTACCTCCTCTGCTGGTCAGTCCCTCTGTTACCTCCTCTGCTGGTCAGTCCCTCTGTTATCACCTCTGCTGGTCAGTCCCTCTGTTACCTCCTCTGCTGGTCAGTCCCTCTGTTACCTCCTCTGCTGGTCAGTCCCTCTGTTATCTCCTCTGCTGGTCAGTCCCTCTGTTACCTCCTCTGCTGGTCAGTCCCTCTGTTATCACCTCTGCTGGTCAGTCCCTCTGTTACCTCCTCTGCTGGTCAGTCCCTCTGTTATCACCTCTGCTGGTCAGTCCCTCTGTTATCACCTCTGCTGGTCAGTCCCTCTGTTACCTCCTCTGCTGGTCAGTCCCTCTGTTATCACCTCTGCTGGTCAGTCCCTCTGTTACCTCCTCTGCTGGTCAGTCCCTCTGTTACCACCTCTGCTGGTCAGTCCCTCTGTTATCACCTCTGCTGGTCAATCCCTCTGTTATCACTTCTGCTGGTCAGTCCCTCTGTTATCACTTCTGCTGGTCAGTCCCTCTGTTATCACCTCTGCTGGTCAGTCCCTCTGTTATCTCCTCTGCTGGTCAGTCCCTCTGTTATCACCTCTGCTGGTCAGTCCCTCTGTTATCACCTCTGCTGGTCAGTCCCTCTGTTACCTCCTCTGCTGGTCAGTCCCTCTGTTATCACCTCTGCTGGTCAGTCCCTCTGTTACCTCCTCTGCTGGTCAGTCCCTCTGTTATCACCTCTGCTGGTCAGTCCCTCTGTTATCACTTCTGCTGGTCAGTCCCTCTGTTACCTCCTCTGCTGGTCAGTCCCTCTGTTACCTCCTCTGCTGGTCAGTCCCTCTGTTATCACCTCTGCTGGTCAGTCCTTCTGTTACCTCCTCTGCTGGTCAGTCCCTCTGTTATCACCTCTGCTGGTCAGTCCCTCTGTTACCACCTCTGCTGGTCAGTCCCTCTGTTACCTCCTCTGCTGGTCAGTCCCTCTGTTATCACTTCTGCTGGTCAGTCCCTCTGTTACCTCCTCTGCTGGTCAGTCCCTCTGTTATCACCTCTGCTGGTCAGTCCCTCTGTTACCTCCTCTGCTGGTCAGTCCCTCTGTTACCTCCTCTGCTGGTCAGTCCCTCTGTTACCTCCTCTGCTGGTCAGTCCATCTGTTACCTCCTCTGCTGGTCAGTCCCTCTGTTACCTCCTCTGCTGGTCAGTCCCTCTGTTATCACCTCTGCTGGTCAGTCCCTCTGTTACCTCCTCTGCTGGTCAGTCCCTCTGTTATCACCTCTGCTGGTCAGTCCCTCTGTTATCACCTCTGCTGGTCAGTCCCTCTGTTATCACCTCTGCTGGTCAGTCCCTCTGTTACCTCCTCTGCTGGTCAGTCCCTCTGTTATCACCTCTGCTGGTCAGTCCCTCTGTTACCTCCTCTGCTGGTCAGTCCCTCTGTTATCACCTCTGCTGGTCAGTCCCTCTGTTACCTCCTCTGCTGGTCAGTCCCTCTGTTATCACCTCTGCTGTTCAGTCCCTCTGTTACCTCCTCTGCTGGTCAGTCCCTCTGTTACCTCCTCTGCTGGTCAGTCCCTCTGTTATCACCTCTGCTGGTCAGTCCCTCTGTTATCACCTCTGCTGGTCAGTCCCTCTGTTACCTCCTCTGCTGGTCAGTCCCTCTGTTATCACCTCTGCTGTTCAGTCCCTCTGTTACCTCCTCTGCTGGTCAGTCCCTCTGTTACCTCCTCTGCTGGTCAGTCCCTCTGTTACCTCCTCTGCTGGTCAGTCCCTCTGTTATCACCTCTGCTGTTCAGTCCCTCTGTTACCTCCTCTGCTGGTCAGTCCCTCTGTTACCTCCTCTGCTGGTCAGTCCCTCTGTTACACCTCTGCTGATCAGTCCTTCTGTTCCCTCTTCTACCTGCCAGTCTCTCTGTTACCTGTACATGGATCAGTGTCCACTCTTCCAGAGGGACTGCCCCTCTGTCTCTGGCGGTGACCCTCAGGGTGTAGTGTGTCTTTGGGCTGTGGCTGAACACCTGTGTAGTCCTGATGTCTCCGCTCCTGCTGTCCACCTCAAAGTGAGGAGGACCCTGAGCATCTTCATCAACTGACAAAAGAGGAAGTAAATACGATGAACTCAAGTGAAATGGACTTACGGCTCCAGTTAACATGTGTGACTGACCGGTGTCCACAGAAAACAAGACGGTTCCATTTTCACCAGCGTCCAAGTCTTTAGCGAAGGCAGTAGTGACCAGAGAGCCAGCAGGCGCACCGGCCCAGATCTGGACACAAGAGACGAGGCTCAGCGGGATTTATGACAAGGAACCACTCACACATGTACACACACTCACACAAACAAACAGCATAAATTATATATATGTGTGTGTGTATGTATATATATATATATATATATATATATATATATATATATATATATATATATATATATATATATATATATATATATATATATATATATATATATACACACATATATATATATATATATATATATATATATACTCACCTGAAGGATTATTAGGAACACCATACTAATACGGTGTTTGACCCCCTTTCATGTGGCATTGATTCAAGGTGCTGATTCATTCTTTAGAAATGTAGGTCCATATTGACAGGAGCATCTTGCAGTTGATGGAGATTTGTGGGATGCACATCCAGGGCATGAAGCTCCCGTTCCACCACATCCCAAAGATGCTCTATGGGGTTGAGATCTGGTGACTGTGGGGGCCATTGTAGTACAGTGAACTCATTGTCATATTCAAGAAACCAATTTGAAATGATTGGAGCTTTATGACATGGAGCATTATCCTGCTGGAAGTAGCCATCAGAGGATGGGTACATGGTGGTCATGAAGGGATGGACATGGTCAGAAACAATGTTCAGGTAGCCCGTGGCATTTAAACGATGCCCAATTGGCACTAAGGGACCTAAAGTGTGCCAAGAAAACATCCCCCACACCATTACACCACCACCACCAGCCTGCACAGTGGTAACAAGGCATGATGGATCCATGTCCTCATTCTGTTTACGCCAAATTCTGACTCTACCATTTGAATGTCTCAACAGAAATCGAGACTCATCAGACCAGGCAACATTTTTTCCAGTCTTCAACTGTCCAATTTTGGTGAAATCGTGCAAATTGTAGCCTCTTTTTCCTATTTGTAGTGGAGATGAGTGGTACCTGGTGGGGTCTTCTGCTGTTGTAGCCCATCTGTCTCAAGGTTGTGCGTGTTGTGGCTTCACAAATGCTTTGCTGCATTCCTCGGTTGTAACGAGTGGTTATTTAAGTCAACGTTGCTCTTCTATCAGATTGAATCACTCGGTCCATTCTCCTCTGACCTCTAGCATCAACAAGGCATTTTCGCCCACAGGACTGCCACATACTGGATGTTTTTCCCTTTTCACGCCGTTCTTTGTAAACCCTAGAAATGGTTGTGCGTGAAAATCCCAGTAACTGAGCAGATTGTGAAATACTCAGACCGTCCCGTCTGGCACCAACAACCATGCCACGCTCAAAATTGCTTAAATCACCTTTCTTTCCCATTCTGACATTCAGTTTGGAGTTCAGGAGATTGTCTTGACCAGGACCACACCCCTAAATGCACTGAAGCAACTGCCATGTGATTGGTTGATTAGATAATTACATTAAGGAGAAATTGAACAGGTCCTAATAATCCTTTAGGTGAGTGTATATATATGTGTGTGTGTGGGGGGGTGTGGGGGTGTGTGTGTGTGTGGGGGGGGGGGGGGGGGGGGGGTGAAATAACTTGAATCTGACAAAAGTAATAATAAATAAAGATTCTATGTAATTTAACCAGTAAAAGTCAGACATTGTTTTTCAACCATGCTTCAACAGAATTATAAAAAAAAATAAACTCATGAAACAGACCTGGACAAAAATAATGGTACCCCTAGAAAAGACTGAAAATAATATGACCAAAGGGACATATTAATCCAAGGTGTGTCCAGTAATCAGCATCACTTGTGTCTACAGTCTTTTTAAATCAGTCAGTGGGCCTATATATGGAGCTACAGGTCGTCACTGTGCTGTTTGACATGGTGTGTACCACACTCAACATGGACCAGAGGAAGCAAAGGAAAGAGTTGTCTCAGGAGATTAGAAAGAAAATTATAGACAAGCATGTTAAAGGTAAAGGCTATAAGACCATCTCCAAGCAGCGTGATGTTCATGTGACTACAGTTGCACATATTATTCAGAATTTTAAGATCCATGGGTCAGTAGTCAACCTCCCTGGACGTGACCACAGGAGGAACATTGATGACAAATCAAAGAGACGGATAATATGACAGATAACAAAACAGCCCAGAAAAACCTCTAAAGAGATTAAAGGTGAACTTCAAGCTCAAGGAACATCAGTGTCAGATCACACCATCTGTCGTTGTTTGAGCCAAAGTCGACTTAATGGAGACGACCAAGGAGGACTCCATTGAAAACAAATCATAAAAAAGCCAGATTGGAATTTGCCAAACTACATGTTGACAAGCCACAAAGCTTCTGGAAGAATGTCCTATGGACAGATGAGACAAAAATGGAACTTTTTGCCAAGACACATCAGCTCTATGTTCACAGACAGAAAAATGAAGCATATCAAGAAAAGAACACTGTCCCTACTGTGAAACATGGAGGAGGCTCTGTTATGTTCTGGAGCTGCTTTGCTGCATCTGGCACAGGGTGTCTTGACTCTGTGCAGGGTACAATGAAATCTAAAGACTATCAAGGGATTCTAGAGAGAAATGTGCTGACCAGTGTCAGAAAGCTTTGTCTCAGTCGCAGGTCATGGGTCTTGCAACAGGACAATGACCCAAAACACACAGATAAAAACACCCAAGAATGGACAAGAGGAAAACACCGGACTATTCTAAAGTGGCCTCTATGAGCCCTGAGCTAAATCCTATTGAGCATCTTTGGAAGGAGCTGAAACACGCCGTCTGGAAAAGGCACCCTTCAAACCTGAGACAACTGGAGCAGTTTGTTCATGAGGAGTGGGACAAAATACCTGCTGAGAGGTGCAGAAGTAACAAGCAACAAAATATTAAGTTAAGGGTACCACATCATTTTTGCCCAGGCCTGTTTCATGAGTTTATTTTTAAAAATATTTCTGTTGAAGCATGGCTGAAAAGCAATGTGTATGTGTGCGTGTGTGTGTGTATATATGTGTGTATATATATATATATATATATATATATATATATATATATATATATATATATATATATATATATATATATATATACACACATACACACACCCCCCCACCCACACCCCCCCACACACACACACCCCCACACACACACACTAGTTGAGTTATTTCACTTTTTTTCTTTGTTACAGATTCCCATATATGTTACTTCATATATTTGATATCTTCTGTATGTTTATAAAATGTAGAAAGTTGTAAAAATAGATTTAAAAAAAACACTGAGGGGGCGTGTCCAAACTTTGACTGGTCGTGTATATCATTATTAGATTATACATAGTCTGTCTATCATTAGCACACATGTAATCTGCACTTCCTGTGTCTGCTTAGGAACCTCTCACTCCTCACCTGAACAGCGCCATCCTTGCTGTGTGTCGAGTGTGTGAACTGTGGCCTGTTGTCATTGATGTCAGACACTGTGATGTGCACACTGCAGGAGGCGTTCAGTCGTGGTTGACCCTGGTCTGTCACCATCACCCTCAGAGTGTGTTGTGACTGCTGCTCCCGGTCCAGTGCCACCCACTGAATCAGCTCTCCTACAACAGCCACACATGCAAAGATGAGAGCAAGGATGAAAGAGTACATCTATACCAGTAATCTGTTATTTACATTATGAGGATTTCTACGGGACAACAGCAGGACTTATACTTACTTTCATGTGTTATTTTCATAACACATGAAAGTAAGTATAAGTCTACTATTATTTTCATGTGTTTTTATTTGTCCAGGGAGAGACCAGACTGTTTCATGAGCCCTGTTCAAACAAACCATATAAGTCCACAAGTCCATTTAAAACATTAAAAACAGGAGCAGGTGTGAGTATAAATGTTTATCTCCACATTATTAAAGTTCTGCAGTGGCTTTGTCCAGTTTTTCATGTCCTTCAAATAGATTCCATTTATGGGGAAAAAAAAAAAAAAAAAAAAGCTCTTTTCACATTTCAGTTCTAGAGCAGCTAGTTTTTAGACAAGAAAATCAAGAGATCTGGGAGTAAAAGTTTAACAAACAAGTGAGACACTGAGTCAGTCTGTCATCGTTGTCCCATAAATACATTCAATAAATACATTCATAAAGACATTTAATGAATACATTAAATGTGCTGCTGTTCTTCTGACATCAATGGCCAACCTACTTTTTTTAATATAAATACTTTATTTCCTCGTACTTTCCTCGTAAGCTCCCCCTGCAGATGCAGTGTTGTGATTGCAATTTGGGGCAAATGTACACAAATGTGGAATAGTTTTGACAGCTTTTGTATATATACCAAAAGTCACTTCTCTTTTCTGCTGTGCCCCGAATAAATCCTTATAGAATAAAGATTAAAACTGATTAAAATTGATTAAAACAGCATCCAGTCTATGCTAGCAGGTTAGCTCTGTCAATTTATATATACAATACAGCCTATGCCAGCAGGTTAGCTTTGTCCGTTTATATATATACAGTCTATGATAGCAGAATAGCGCTGTCAGTTTATATATACAGTACAGCCCATGCTAGTAGGTTAGCTTTGTCCCATTATATATACAGTCTATGCTAGCAAATTAGCTCTGTCCGTTTATATATACAGTCTATGCTAGCAGGTTAGCTATGTCCATTTACATATGTGTAGACATATGTCCCGTAACATATGTGGTTATACATTACCAGTCTTAGCATTGACGCGGAAGAACTTCCCGTCTGACAGCAGGATGTATGACAGCTTCCCGTTGTTCCCTGAATCCTTATCTGTGGCCCGGACCGTCCCCACCAGGCCCCGCAGTGCTGCCCCCTCTGGCACTGTGAAGTAGTACACCTCCCTGCTGAACACTGGGGCATTATCGTTCATGTCCAACACTAGCACGCTGACTGTGGCTGTCGCCGTCATGTTCCCTTGTCCCACGTCGCTTGCCGTAGCTCGCACGTGAAACCTATACGCTGTTTCAGTCTCGTAGTCCAGACTCTCGGCCAGGTACAACCAGCCAGTCTTGGGGTGGATGCGGAAAGGAGGTGGAAGGACACCATTTTGATTTTCAATGGAATAGCTTATACCGGAAGTTAAAGGGTAGGGCTCTCTGCTTTGGTGCGCCCTCACCTGGATCACTCTGGAATCTCTTCTGTAGCTCTCTCCTATCTGCACTTCATAAGTCAGAGTCTCAAAAGCTAAATTGTTTTCTGCAGCATTTTGTTCCACGTTGATGGTTAAGCTAAAACTGCATGAAAGTGGTGGTTCTCCCTCATCCTCTGCCACTATTTCCAAAGCGTACATTAGCGTAGAGTCTTGCTGCATGCTTTTATTCACTGTTAGCGTTCCCAAGTTAGCGTCAATAGCAAAGGTGGCATTGTGAGCGTTTTCCAGTTTGTACTTAACTCTCCCGTTTGCGCTGCTGTCGTGATCCTGAGCATGTGCGATGAAGAGGATGGTTCCAGGAGTTATGGTTTTGGATATTGTAATGGTATCACTCATTTGAGGAAAGACTGGAGCGTTGTCATTGACGTCAGAGATAGAAACGTTGACCTGGGTGATGCTATACACAGAAGAGGAGTCTGTAGAGCACTGCAGAACCAGGAGGATGTAAGGATGGGTCTCATGGTCCAGAGCTCTGAGGGTAGAAAGGACGCCCCTCCCAGGGTGAACTGTGAACCAGCCCAGGGGGTCACCAGAGGAGATGTGGTAAGCCACGGACTCCCCAGAACCTGTAGATGTGATGTAGAAATCCATTATTCTCTAGAGTTAAATACAGGGGAGAAGAGGCGGGGCTAGTGTTAAATGCCAAGGAGAAGAGGCGGGGCTAGAGTTAAATACCAGGGAGAAGAGGCGGGGCTAGTGTTAAATACCAGGGAGAAGAGGCGGGGCTAGTGTTAAATACCAGGGAGAAGAGGCGGGGCTAGTGTTAAATACCAGGGAGAAGAGGCGGGGCTAGTGTTAAATACCAGGGAGAAGAGGCGGGGCTAGTGTTAAATACCAGGGAGAAGAGGCGGGGCTAGTGTTAAATACCAGGGAGAAGAGGCGGGGCTAGTGTTAAATACCAGGGAGAAAAGGAGGGGCTAGTGTTAAATACCAGGGAGAAGAGGTTGGTTTTTAGTCTGGTATTAAACTGCATTAAAGACTGAGAGGATCTGACAGGCAGAGGGCGCTGTTCCACAGTCTGAGTGCTGACCTCTGACCTCATGACCCATAGAGTGCATACAAACAAGAGTCAGGCCTGATGTGTCTCTTTTCTCTCTCTTTTTCTCTCCCCCCCCCACCCCCCCTTCCCCCCCCGGCCAAACGCCGCGCTAACCAAACGCCGCGCTGACCAAACGCCCCACTGACCAAACGCCCCACTGACCAAACGCCCCACTGACTGCGAGCTCCACTGTCTGAGCTCTGACTCTAATCTGATAATAAGACACAGCCTTAAACGACTGTCTGCAGCAAGAACAAGAGCTTATCCTCCAAATCTGACACACCACAGGAGCAACAGCAGCTCTACAAGAATATACAGCAGGGGTGTCCAAACTTTTTTCACTGAGGGCCAAATACAGAAAAATGAACCAAGGGCCGGGCCGCACACTAGAGGAGACATGGGGGGGGGGAACTGAAACTGAGAAGTGGAGCTCAGAGGAGCTCAAGCTTCTTGCACAAACCATATACGGGCCATATTATATTATATTTTCTAAACTTGCTGCGGACCACTAAAAACTGAGGCACGCGGGCCATAGTTTGGACACTCAGTACACTACAGTAATACAGCAATAACAATAATCAAAATAAAAAATAATTAATTAATTGTTATTGTTATTAATAATAATAATGAATAGTAATTATTATTATTATTATTATTACTACTACTACTACTACCACTACTACTAATAATAATAATAATTAAAACTGCAAGCAGTGATAAAGGCCCTTGCCAACCCTTGCGACCGCGGGGTAAACGCCACCGCGTAGATCCTGCCTTTCGTTCTCGCTTACATCGCTCCTCCCCCCAAAATCAGCGACTGAGTAATACTACTCCATTCATTCCAATGAGACCATTTATGACATTGTCACGCCTGCACGGTTGGAAATAGAAGTATGTCTTCATTGGCTTTTTTGTTCAGTATGATGAGAGGAATATGTGTACCAAATGTCAATGGTCTATGACACACTAATTATTTTTAATCCTTGTTGACCAAAACCCATGTATTTCAATGAGAAATGTCAGATGTTGCCATGGCAACACCTTTAAAAATAGAGGTATGGTGTCATTGACTTTTTTGTTCAGTATCAGAATTGGGATGTGCATGCCAAATTTCAAATGTTTGTGACAAAGTAATTTTTTTACGTGCCCTTTAAAAATTTCAAGGGGGCGCTGTGGAGCAATGTAATATTTGATACATGTAAATTGCATATCTATGCACTCAGATCAAGAGTTTGAACAAAATGTATATTAATGCCGGAAAATAGGAAACTGCATGTTTGAGCTACGGGACATTTAAAACTTCAAAAAACTTATTTTTTCTTTGCAGGCTGGCCACACCCACATTTTATAATTTAGAAAATTCCAAAAGATTTCCCTATAATCCCACATGGGTCTAGTAAATTGTGACCATTTTGCATGTTTCTTGAATGAAAATCCGCGGCATAAAAAATCCAAATGTTAGAGTTAAAATTTTTGAAAAAATGGGGTTCCGCCCACAATGGCCGACTTCCTGTAGGGTTTAGGGTGGGGTCATAATATAATTTTTTACTTGTCTTGACATGTTCTATGTTTGTACCAAATTTCATTTGTCTACGATGAAAAAGGTCTCTCATTGCAGTAATATATTTCAAATTTTGAGGTGGCGCTATTCAGTCATTTTGATACGTTAATTTTTTTGAACATCAAAATACAACTTGTTTTGCCAATCTTGAATTTGAGGCCATAGTTTGGTGAGTGTAGAGCATCTATTTAGTCTACAACAAAGTCCAGTACTCTGAACCCCATTCATTTCAATCGCACATTTATTATGTTGCCACGGTAACATAGTTGTAGACAGAGGTATGTTCTCATTGGCTTTTTTGTTCAGTTTGACAAGTCAAATGTCCATGCCAAATTTCAAATGTTTATGTCAAAATAATTTTTTTGGTCCAATTCAAAAGTTCAAGGGGGCGCTGTGGGGTAATATAATGTCTGACCTACGCAAATTGTATATGTGTGTGTTCAGATCCACATTTTGAAAAAAAAAAAGTATATTAATGCCGGGAAATAGGACACTGCATGTGTGAGTTACGCGCAATTAAATAGTTAAAAATATTGCTTTTTTCATTCCAGGCTGGCCACACCCACATTTTATAACTCAAAAAAAATTAGGAAGAGTAGTCTATAATCCCACATGGGTCTAGTTCATTTTAACCAATTTGCAAGTTTCTTAAATGAAAATCCACGGCTCAAAAAATCCAAATGTGAGAGGTAAAATTTTGAAAAAATGGGGTTCCGCCCACAATGGCCGACTTCCTGTACAATTTAGGGCGGGGCCATAATATAATTTTTGTCATGTCCCAACACGTACTATTTTTTGATGTGAGTTTCAGATTTTTACTTTGACTTTTTTCCGAGTCGGGCTCCCATTGGCCCCATGAAAATCAAAGTTTGAGGTGGCGCTACCGAGTCGTCTTTCGATATTTTTTCTCGGGGTCTTTTGTGACAATTAGAGCTCGTCGAGTTCTAATTTTTGACACCACTCACTGCCATGTCGGGGCGTGTTTACTACTTGATTTTTGCCATTTTCCATGCTCCGGACGCGGTTTTAATGAGTCCCTCGCCGGGACGGAGTCCCAGGCTTGGGCCTAATAATGGAAACGCATTTTCCACCCATTATTTTTCTCCTAAACCATAACAGCTACAGTCATGTGACTTTCTCACATTGTGCCCCATCACAAATAAGGCCCCTGTGAATGTTTTCACACGTCCACGACAAATCGATTGTCTTCTATGAATTTTTGAAAATGAAATTTGAAGAGGGCGCTAGAGAGCCTTTTTGTGAGAGAGTGCCTTGATTTGCATATCATTGCGTTCAGCTCACAAATGTGCATAAACGCTGTATTAGCATTTTCCCAACAAAAAATGTGTGAAAGATAAATATTTTTTTGAAATATTCCATCATTTGCGATTTTGTTGAAAATTCACCCTGACCACACCCAAAGTCATAATCAAAATGTAATTAATAATCTTTAATCACACATGGGTTTAGTGGGATTTGGCCAAATTTGATGTGTTTCTGATGAAAACTGTGCGAGAAAATGTCCTGAATGTGAGGGTGTGCACTTTTGTCGTTCACGGGTTTGATCCAATATGGCCGACTTCCTGTACAATTTAGGGCGGGGCCATAATATAATTTTTGTCATGTCCCGACATGTACTATTTTTTGATGTGACTTTGATTTGATTTGACTTTTTTCCGAGTCGGGCTCCCATTGGCCCCATGAAAATCAAAGTTTGAGGTGGCGCTACCGAGTCGTCTTTCGTTATTTTTTCTCAGGGTCTTTTGTGACAATTAGAGCTCGTCGAGTTTTAATTTTTGACACCACTCACTGCCATGTCGGGGCGTGTTTACTACTTGATTTTTGCCATTTTCCCGGTTTCGGACGCGGTTTTAATGAGTCCCTCGCCGGGACGGAGTCCCAGGCTCGGGCCTAATAATAATAATAATAATAATAATAAGTCACTAAACCATTTCAAGCATGGTTCATTCTTCACCTCCTGCTCGATGGGGGTCAATTGTTATTGTAGCCACAGCTGAACTGGGGCAGACTGTCCACCGCTCACACACCACATTCATACCAGGCCGTGCGTGTCGTTCCTAAGGACACCAAAACAGTTTTCACTGCTGTCCCCTGGTCCAGCAGTCTCCCATCCAAAACAACATCTTAACCTCCTAAGACTTGAGCTCTTGCATGAGATGCTTTATTAACACTATGTTATTCGGGCTGATTGGACCTGATGAGTGTAAACACAAAGAATTATCTTTTCACATTATGTAGTTTCTGAGAAAAGTGATGTAAAACGAATGTCCTCATATGTGGACATTCTTATCATTTGATAAAACATTTGAATAATGATTTGCAAAAACTATTTATTAAGACCCTGAATCCTCCTGTCCTGAATGTAAAAACAAAATCAGAAATAACAATCGTGCCTCTTGGAACAATGTGTCTCATGTGAAGAGCTGCTGACAGGAGCAGGAAGTCATGTGTCTTCACAAAAAAACAAATTTTAAAAATATTCTAAACATTCTAAACTCTTAAAATTTTTCTAAATTGAATATATTTACATTGTTGCTGTTCTTGTATGCTGTTGTTATTCTTCTAAAAATTTGCATTGTGGCCAAGACAACTCAAAATGTTGTCCACATATGAGGACGCCAGGTCCTAGGAGGTCAAAGTAGATACTGGAAATAAGTGCAGTAAACTAACACAAAAACTCATGTCAAGAAGCTTTTAGAGTTTAAGGTGACACAGCCCCGTTTTTATATATATATATATATATATATATATATATATATATATATATATATATACGTACAGACTCACTGACCGTTTGGATGGACAGCGTGCACGCTCCCTACAGACGTCCCTGCGGGCGTGTCCTCGGGGATGCTGAAGGTGTAGTGTGACCTCTGGAACACAGCTGGGGCCTGGCTGCTGCTCAGGACGTGCACAGTGACCTCTGCTGGTGCGGAGGAGGTGAGGCCGCCCCCGTCCTGAGCGCTGATGGACAGTCGCAGGCTCACATCTCCCAGGTGACCCAAGCCAGACGCCAGGGACAGCAGCCCTGGACAGAGGCAGATTTAAGAGAGCGATGAAAGAAGTACTCAATATTGTTAAATAAACGTACAGATACAGAGGTAAGTAGTAAGTTACTCAAGTAAAACATGAAAAAAATCTATTAAGTATGTGAGTACCTGTTTAAAAAAAACACATTTGTTAAAGTGTAAATGTAGAGATATTGATTAAAATTATACAGATTTTGGTTACAGAAACAAAACAAATAAATTTCTTTCTCATGAATTTTGTGTATTTATTTGTGTTTTACTCAAAGCCGAAGCTTAAACTTGAACATTTTGTCAGGATGTTTCCACGAAAATGGTAAAAATAACCCCTCAAATCATATGAGAATACTTTTACTTTTCAGTCCTGTTCAGAAATGTAGTTGGGAAAGTACATATACTGCTCTCAAATGTACTGAAGTAAAAGTAACAAGTACACACTGTAAAAAAGTACTTATACCTCAAAATGATACTTAAGTACAGCACTTTACTATTTTTACTTTGTTTGCTTCCACTCCTGGTCATTATATTTTAATGATGCTAGTTCTGTCCAGCAGCAGGACTATTTCACATGTACAGTAAGAAATATGGCTTTATTTTTACTACTTTCTGCATTTTATAAACACACAGAAGACATCAGACATATGAAGTCAGACACATTTAGTAGAGTCATTTCACTTTTCTCTTTGCTGCATAATTCCATATATCTTTCTTCAAATGTCTAATGTCTTCTGTGTGTTTATAACATGAAGAAAGTTGTAAAACTAAAAACATGAATGAGTTTTGACTCATCGTGTTTACAAATAAAAACAGCACATGATGGAAGAGTCGTTTTCAGTGCTGCCCAAAGTGTTGCCCAAAGTGCTGCCCAAAGGCGATGAAGAGCAATCTTATGAAACAAAATACAAAAGCACAATAAAACAAGACAACACAGGAGTCCCGCTCGATTCGCGTTTAAACCCACTGCAGGCAAATGGGTTTTCAAAAAACATTAACAAATATTTAAAGATTTGTCATGATGCCTGCATTAACTGTCTCCCTGTGTGCTCTCCCCCTCCCCTCACCTGTCTGAGGCAGGAGCTGGGCGGAGTTCCTGGCTCCTCCCGTGCGCACCTGGAGCGCATTAGCGCAATCATCACCACCTGCTGTCGAGTATATGAGGGCTCGGCAGAAGACACTCGAGGCCAGACTGTCTGTGTGTAAACATGAATGTTCCTGCTCAAGTTTGTATCTTGTTGCCTGCCTACTCGTGTCTTTCCGGATTTTGCTGCTTCCCAGATTCCTGCTCTCTTGCTCGTTCCTGCTCCTGACCCTGCGCTCCAGCTCTGGTACAGTCCCTTGTCTTCGCCTCCTGTCCTGTCTTGGTCTCCGGCTTGCTTCCCGTCTCCTGCCCTGGCTCTCGCTCTCTGGATTACTCCTGCTCGGCCCTCCCTGGTCTCGGTCCTGTCTCGCTCCGGCCCTGGTTGTCTCCGTGTCCGCCCTGGACTATCCCCGCTTGGCTTGCTCTGGTCCCGTGCCCGATCCTGTCCTCATCCGGTCCTGGTTTTCCCCGTTCCTGCTCACCACTCCGCCCACCTGGTTTGCCTCCCGTGTGTTTGAACTATTGACTCTTGTTATTTCACAAACTTGTGTGTAGGCAGCACGGTGGCTGAGTGGCTCATGTCTCACAGCAGAAGGTTTGGTTGGATCCCCGAGTCGCCCAGGCCTTTCTGTGTGGAGTTTTTCATGTTTCTCCCCATGTCTGGATGGGTTTTCTCCGGGTACTCCGGTTTCCCCCATCAACCAAAAAATTAAGCCCTATGAGACAACTGTTGTTGTGATTTTGGGCGGTACAACAATAAAATTAATTGAAACTGTTTAATAAACACTGTAAAATTGCCCCGAGCATTCCTTGGTCCGCTCCTGCACCTGCTGTTACGACAAGATTAGGCTGTTCTAATCCCCAGAGGAAGTGTTCCAGAGTCTGGAACAGCGAAAACCCCACCCCCTCCAGATTTTAGCCGGGACCTTGGAACATCCCACAGACTGTATAAAGACGTGACTGAGTGAGTGTGACATCACCAGAGTTCAGCTGCAAATGAAGCTCATCGAGGTGAGCAGTTATAGCCGCTTATCTGGAGCAGAGTTGCATGATTGGAATTCTGGCCACAAGTGTCATAGCAACCAAAGAGCCAATCCAGCGAGGCTGTTGAAGGTAACGCCCCTTCCCGTTCGCAACGCTGATTTAGCACAGAGTGGATGCTTGGCAACAGTGTCAAGCAAACCTGTTGCTAATGCTAGCGGGAGTGACCCCAGGGGAAGAAGGACCTGATTTGTCTGTTATTAATGTTCAAATCTTGATTTACAGACACAATAGTGAAATAAAAACCCCAAGATCATGTAGAGGGTTAATACGAACATTTAAGACCAAAATGAGTCTGACAGAAGGTGAGAGAGAGGTTTGTGAAAGACACTTTAGCAGATGAGAGCTAAGGCTAATACTTAATAATGCTACAAGTTCTGTCCTTTTCATTTTATATTACTTTATTTTAATAGCAAGTTCCTTGGTGTTAGTTTTTTGTTTGGTAATGCTGCTCATATTTTATCAAGGAACCACTCCCCCATTCACACACCAGTGTACAGACACCGAGGTGAATGGGGTTAAGTGTGTTGCCCAAGGACACAACAATAGCATTCATCTGTGGGACCTGGAATCGCACAGATCAGTGAACAAAAGCTATGAGCTGAGCCGTAGTCGCCCGTCACCATTAACAGAAGCTAAGTGAGGGGGAAGGTGGACTGCTGCTAGGATGTGGATTTGGATGGAGATTTACTGAGGTGTCCTGACGTTCCCCGTTGAGCTGTGACACTAACAACAAGTTCATGAGGATTTACACCTAAATCCTGGTTCCTCCTTAAATACTTAAAGACACTCACAGAACCCACTGAGGGAAAGAGCAGGCCTACACCACAGGCTGTCTATATATGGACATGGCTAACCTGCTAGCCGCCACGCTCCAAACAGGAAGTGATCATGGGTGCACTTGGATCTAATTCACTTTACAATGAAACCCTCTCTGTACCTGCTGCCGTCAGACTTGTCATTTTGGTCTTAAATGTTTGTATTAACCCTCTACATGATCCTGGGGTTTTTATTTCACTATTGTGTCTGTAAATCAAGATATGAACAATAATAACAGACAAGTCAGATGCCTCCTTTCACTGAGGTTGCTCCCGCTAACATTAGCAACAGATTTGCTTGACAGCGTTGCCAAACTCCCACTCCCTGTGGGAAGGGGTGTTACCTTCAACAGCCTCCTGTTTGGCTCTTTGGTTGCTATGATACTCGTGCTAAGAATTCTAAATGTGGAGCCTGGCTCCAAATTGGCTCCTATAACTGCTCTAGCCTCGATGAGCTTCATTTGGAGCTGAATGCTGTGGTGATGTCACACTCACTCAGTCACTTCTTTATACAGACTATGATTCCCCTGAGACGTATTATACGTAAGTATAAGACACATAGACTAGTGTACACACACACACCATGAACCTACTGGACACTGAGGATTACACAGATATAAGACACATAGGAATAGAACACAAACTACAACATTTAATGTGGAACAGCACAGTGTCTAAAGAAAGAGGGTTTTTATCACCGTCGTATCAGGATCAGTATCGAGTATCGAGTCTATTCCTTATTATCAAAATTGAGTTTGAAATTTTAATATCGTGACATCACTAGTAGGGCTTGATTATTTATTTATTTATTAGTTTAAGACTTTTCACACTGCACCACTGCAGTCATGTACCTGTGTGAGTGTCCAGAGTGAAGAGGGACGACATGGCTCCAGACAGGAGGCGGTATGACACTTGGCCGTTAAGCCCTGAGTCGGCGTCGATGGCGGTCAGCGTTATGACCTCGGTGCCAGGCCGGGAGTGACCGCTCAGGGTGACCGTGTACTGGGCCGGGTTGAACACTGGAGCATTGTCGTTTAGGTCTTCGATGTCTATGTGCACGTGTGTCTGTGAGCTGAGGCCTCCCTGCAACAAAACAGCACCTTTATGAAGCAGACGAGGAGTCCTACTGACCTACTGACCACTACAAGAACATTATTTAACCTACTGACCACTACAAACATATCATCTGACCTACTGACCACTACAGTACAACACACCTGTATTATTACTTCAGTGTCACATATTCATACTTGACAACATTAAGACATCATCACAACCACTTATAAAAAAGACTGCAAATTCTAGAGGCTCACATCAGCAGAACCACAAGGATAACAGTATAAAAACATGTGAGGAAGGGAGTCTGCCAAAGAAATAAAAAAAATTATGGACATTCTGTGATTTCACATAAATGCACATATGCTAGTATCGGGTGCCTGTACTTGTCAATGGGCTGCCGATACCAAGAGCCAAGACCCCTGTAGCCCATCTCTCAATAGAGCAGTGAGCTCTGAGCTGAGCACTGCACAGAGGTGAGCACTGCACAGAGGTGAGCACTGCACAGAGGTGAGCACTGCACAGAGGTGATCACTGCACAGAGGTGAGCACTGCACAGAGGTGAGCACTGCACAGAGGTGATCACTGCACAGAGGTGATCACTGCACAGAGGTGATCATAGAGGTGCTCTGCACATTAAGCGCAGCTGTAATTATATGTGACTGTCACATGACATATACAAGTATTTAGGACTCTAAAGGTTTCCATAGTTCACACAGGATATCGGCGCAGGCTTGTTTACTATAGTAGCATGCTAACGTTGCTAAGTGGCGCTGGCATTTACTTGCTTGTGCTGCATTGTAACTTATTATAAATGACAAAAGAGTGAACAGAGTGGGTTCAGAGCTTTAAAACAAGGGATAACATGTCCATATTGGTCACTGTGTGGCCGTGGTAATAGTAAGACAACCCTCACTGTTATGCAAACAGTAGCTCGTGAGCAGCTAGAGCGCAGTCTGCAGAGGAAGTGGTAAATATTAAAGCCAGAAGCTTATCTAAATAAAATATACTGGAGTTATATGTAACTACAATGACTTCAGCAGATAAGATAAGAATTCCAAGATGAAAAAGTGGCTTTAATATAAAAATCCTGTGAAATTAATTAGATTTACTACTCTAATCCAACACTGGTAAAAATAATGTCTGGAAACGGTATTTTTACTCACTATTGGTGAGTACTCAAAATTAAGTACTCACACTTGTACTTGCAAAACGTGGTATCGGTGCGTCCTTACTAATGAGGATTTACATCACATTCAGGAGTCATTCACAGGTCGCTCTTTCGTCCAGCAGATGTAACAGAGGTTTCTGCCATACACAACGTTGTTAATCTGACACGGGAGCAGTGACCTGCTTTAACTACACTCACATCATCTGATGATTTAGAGACAGAAGGATGAGCCACGACCAAAAAAGCCAGTGTAATAAAGGACACAGCTGCTCTGCACAAGTATACATGTCCAGCTTCACTGGTTTATCTGCAGGTCTACTGATATAAAATGGTAGCATATTTCAAGTCCTCTGTAAAGTCCCTCTTTCCCTAAAACGGTCTTCCTCTGGGGCCTCTTTTCATACATTGTCCCATACTTTAGATAAACTTAACTTTAGTAACGCTCACATCAGGGGAGGGGTCCTTCACACTGGTGTTAACACAGAGGTGTCCACACCACTGCCCAACTCAAAAAATGTAGGCAGCACATATGTAGTTACTGGAAATAGAACACATCTAATCGTTTAAGAGGGATATGCAGACTAGTATAAACACCCGAGCGCCATTTAGTTTTCTGAAAAAAACTTTCCAATCATAATTTTCAATATAAACGTATGGGCTCTTGGGAGCCCTCTGGTGGCCCCGGGCCTCTAAGCAGATGCTCAGTCTGCTTATAGACTGGGCCTGCCCTGATTATTACTGCAGTAGTGTATATACTCACAGGGTCCTGAGCCTTCACCACGAGGTCATGGGCAGTGTGACCCAGGTCTCGGTCGATGTCCTGGGACACACACAGCTCTCCGCTCTGGGGCTGGATGTAGAACAGAGGATGTTCTATGGGCTCAAAGCCATCAATGAGAGAGTACTGCAGTGTGCCGAGGTCAGCTGCATCCAAGTCTATGGCCACAACCTGCAGCGATCAAGTACAACATGTGTGAGAGAGTAATGTGTGTCTGTATATGTATGTATATGTATATGTGTGTGGGTGTGGGTGTGTGTGTGTGAGCTGTGACCTTTGCCCTGTCTGAACTCTCATAAAGATGACATCATATGAACTTTATGAACCATTAAGTGGGAGATAAAAGCAGGCAGCAGCAGACGGGGCAAAGTTAACACAGTAACACTCACTATGTCCTCAGCAGGATCAGACACGGAAAGTTTATAGAGTTTAGAATAAAACCCTTTCAGTCACATGCAGCTAAACAGAACCATTGGAAACTGGATTTAAACATTGTCAAAGTAGAGGCTTGTCTCACATTTTCAGGAAGACTGTACCAGGTTTAAACTGCACAAAACTCAAACGCTGATTCACCAGGTTTAGTTCTGGTTTGGTCCTAAACTAAGCCAGGACTAAAACCCTCGCCCCCCTTCGCTCTCCTCTCACTGATTGGTCACTACCTAAACTGTAGCACCTGCAGCCAATCAGGGCTCAGGGAGTGAATCTGGAGGTTCTGAACATGAGGCCTGTCCATAAACTGAGAATGAGACACACCTGTATGTGTCTATCTGCAAGTCAAAGCTCTGGACACAGGCCTGGCCATAGACTGGTCACTTGGACTGGTCACTTGTGTCCATGCAGGTCATGGTTCTGTTGTAATTGTACCTTCTTTAAACCCAGTTCCCTTAAGCTTCACCTACAGTGCTGTGGCATACGGCGTCTCACCTGCAGGAAGCAGCTGTGGACGGGGCTGTGCTCAGGCAGGCTGACGTTGTACCACGGCTGTGAGAACACGGGCTCGTTATCGTTGACGTCGTCCAGCAGAACGGTCACTGTTGCCGTGGACGATAAGGGCGGATCTCCGGAATCTGACGCCACCACCAGGAACCAGAGCTCAGCCTGGCTCTCCCTGTCTAGAGCCCCCACTGTGACCACCAAGCCGGTTCGAGCATCCACACTGACCTGGGCAGGAGGGGAGAATGACGTATGTGTGTGTGTATATGTGTGTGTATATGTGTGTGTATATATGCGGGTTTGGCTCTTGAATCTCTCAGGGTGTTTGATTTTGGAACGAGCCATTTTGAATGTAGGGGAGACTGATGGGACCCCTCCAGAAATATATGTAATAAAATGTAATAGAATGTAATTTGTAATGTAAAAATTAGACTTAAAATTAAAATGAAACATTTAAACATAATGCAGCTTTTTACTAAATCAGTATGAATGAAAATAAATGGAATGGACATCAGTGAAATTTACATTGTCAGTGAAACGTTTGGACATGCCCTCTCCTTCATTTCTACATTTTATAAACTCACAGAAGACATCAGATATATGACATGAGATATACGGGATTATGATATTTAACCTTCTTAACTTTAAACATTTGACCAGTCGTGAACACAGCACTATGTCCAACGGGCACTTTCCTATTCACACAATCGTATACTCGTGTGTATGTGTGTGTCTATAACTGAAGCAATGCCAACCTCACCATTATCTCACATACACACACACAGACAGACTGTTCCACTGACTCACCTGTCCGGCCTGGCTGGACCTCATAACTGCATATTTAATCTGGGAATTCAGGCCTGGTTCATCTTCATCCCAGGCTCGCACTTGGACCAGAGAACTTCCAGGTGGCACGTCCTCCGGGATGTGAACAGTGTAAATATTTGTCTCAAATTTTGGATAACAGTCATTAACATCCAGTACTTTCAACAGTAAAACCTCTTCTGCGTTTACGAAGCCGCCCTCAGACACCTGAATCCTGATCTCGTAAAAGTCTTTTTCCTCTCGATCCAGCTCCGATTCCACACGCAGCGCAAACAGGAAGTCGTCTGTCTGCTTTAGGGTGAACTTCCCATCTCCACCCCAGATCTGGACGCTGATCGGCTGGTTCTGGAGGTCGGGGTCAGACACAGAGATGCGGGCCACGTAGTCTCCCACTGAGGCAGCCTCGGACACAGCCGGCTCTCCGGACTCACTCAGGAAGAGGAGGTGGATGGAGGGGCTGTTGTCGTTCACGTTCAGGACCTGGATTCTCACAAAAGCACTGCTGAATTCTGCCTGGGCTCCACTGTCCCTGGAGACAATCAAACAATTTAAATATTAGTCTATAATAATCAAAATATTAGCCTGATGATAATCTAAATAAATCATAATAATAGAAATCTAAATAAATCATAATAATAGAAATATTATCCTCATAATCATTGAAATATTAGCCTATAATTATAGAAATATGAGCCTGATAATCATCAAAATAATAGCCTATAATAATAGAAATATTAGCCTATAATAATAGAAATATTAGCCTGATAGTAATAGAAATATTAGCCTATAATAATAGAAATATTAGCCTGATAATGATAAAATATAAACCTATAATCATAGAAATATTAACCTGACAATAATAGAAATATTAAAATGAAAATAATAGATATGTTAGCCTATAATAATAAAAAATATTATCCTATAATAATATAAATATTAACCTGATAATAATAGAAATATTATCCTATAATAATAAAAATATTAGCCCATAATGATTGAAATATTAGCCTATAATACTCAAAATATTAGCCTGATAATAATCAAAATATTAGCCTGATAATGATACAAATATTAGCCTACAATAATCAAAATGTTTGCCTGATGATAATAAAAATATTAGCCTGATAATAACAGGTTTGCCGGGCTGGTCCAGAATGAGGGAAGGTGATCTCTTCTTTCTTCTATATTTAAGTATTTAAGAGGTGACATTTCTTAACATTTACTCGTCACTGGTCATTGGTTAAATCCACCTGTCACTGAGAGCATGATGGAGCTGACCAATAGGAGCAGTGGGCGGGGGAACGCGACATAGAGCTGTGTTAAAAAGAAAGAGGATGAAGGATTTTGTATCTGTCTGTTTCAGTCGGGTGAGATGAGTGGAAAGTTGCCAAGGGCCAGCACAATGCTAGAAACGGCCCTGTTTTTTTTTTTGCAGTCCTTTGTTTCACGTCATCTGCTGCTACAAAGAATGAAAGCAGGTACTTAAAGTTCTAACATTCTCATTAGAAACAGAATCAGGCTCACAGTAAGGATACATATTCATCTGTATTCCAGTGCATTTAAACCAGCCTAAAAAAAGCTTTGATTTACGTAAATTATTTGATAAAAAGATTTTGAGTCTAATAAAGCTTCAAATGTTGTGATTTTGATGAAGATTTGAGCTGAATTTTGCTCAACAGAAACAACTGAATCAGTCATTTCTTTCTGTTTTTATTTGTATATTTTTGTTTTGTTCAAATTGTAAACATGTTAAAAATAAACCCTCAGTCTTTTCAGCAGGTCTCACAATAATAAAAATACTTTTACTTTTCAGTTCTGTTCTAAAATGTAGTGGAGTAGAAAGTACAGATACTGCTCTCTCATGTACTCAAGTAAAAGTAAACAGTATACACAGCATACACTTAATGTATTTAAGCAAAGTGTTTTACCTAAAATGAGTTACTACTTTTACTTTATGATTCATCATGAAGCCCCGCCCCCTCTTACCTGGCCGTAACAATCAGGCCAAAGGAGGCCTGTTCTTCAAAGTCCAGAGGCTTGTTCAGGTGGATCATTCCTGAACTTTCATTGATATAGAAGACCTCACTCTTCAGCTCGTACGTCACTCTCCCGTTCTCCCCCAGATCCTGGTCTGTGGCTTGGACCTGACACACGGCCACGGTGACCTCTGCGTCCTCCCTAATGACAGCGTGGTACTCCGTTTGGTTGAACACTGGAGCATTATCGTTCTCATCCTGAACATGAACATTTACCTGGACACTACCACTTTTGGAAGGAACGCCGCCGTCCAACGCTTCCACCGTTAGAGAATAGAAGTCGCATGATTCTCTGTCTAGTTTGGTTCTTAGGACGAGGTAAAGACTGTGGGTGGAGTCCAGGTTGGCGCGGTAGTCCAATTCAAAGAGATCGGCCATGTTTCTTTGGGTGATGTGGTATCCTTGGATCCCGAACTCGCCGACATCCTGGTCCCTAGCGCTGTCTATTTTAAAGCGGCTTCCTATCGGGCTCAGTTCGGAAACTACTAAGTCATATTTTTCCAATGGGAATTTTGGAGAATGATCATTAACATCTGTGACTGTGATTTTCACCTGTATCATCTCACCAGTGAACGCCGCTGCCACAAACTCGTACCCATCCCTGGTTTCACGGTCCAAAATTATAGCTGTGGAAATGATGCCAGTGTCTGTGTCGATTTCCAAGTCCTGGAAAACATCAGAATCCCGGCTTTCCGAGATGAAGAAGCCTGTGCTGGCTTGGCTCAGCACGGCCCCCAGATGTCCCACGATGGTCCCTGCTGGGAGGCCCTCTTTGGCAGACAGAGTCAAGTTGAATAGTTGGGCCTGACACAGAGAGGGGAGGAGGAAGAGGAGGAGGAGTGACATCCAAGCCATTCTCACCTTACATAATGGGAGAGCTGCAAAAAGAAGACAGTGAATAAATTGAGAACATAGTGTGTGTAAAGAAGTGGACTGAGTGTGACGTCACCCACAGTGCTCAGCATATTTAGAATTACGACCCCAAGTATCATAGCAACCAAAAAGCCAATCTGGAGCAAGGATTCCTGAAGCCGGCGCTTAGCAATGCTGTCAATCAAACTTGCTAAAGCTAGCGGGAGTGACTTTGGGGAAAGAAGCCATCTGATTTGTCTGTTATTAATGTTCATATCTTGATTTACAGACACAATAATGAAATAAAAACCACAGGATCATGTATGTCTTTGATTCAGTTTTTGCTCCATTATAACCAGTAACTGAAGCTTTCACACTCCAGACTTAGAAATCTGACCTTGTAAATCTTTACATGTTTCCAGTCAGGTTTTAGACCCACCACAGCACTGAGACTGCTCTTATCAAGGTGACAAATGACATCCGCCTGAGCACTGATGCGAAGTCTCAGTCTTGATCCTGTTAGATCTGAGTGTTTCCTTTGACACTGTGAATCATGGGATTCTCTTACAGAGACTAGAGGACTGGGAGGGCATCTGTGGTACGGCACTAAACTGGTTCAAGTCCTATTTAGAAAACAGGGAGTACTTTGATGAAATTGGAAAATGTGTCTCAGATAAAAAGTCCCAAACCTGCGGGTTGCCCCAGGGGTCAGTCCTGGGACCCCTGCTGTTCAATCTCTACATGCTGCTGTTAGGCCAGTTAATACACAGCAATAATGTGTCTTACCACAACTCTGCAGACGAGTCAGATCTATGTCTCACTAGCAGCAGGTGAATATGGACCAGTGGATTCACTCTGCCACTGCATCCAACAGATCAGTGTGTGGATGCAAAACAACTTTCTCCAGCTAAACTCAGACAAGACTGAAGTCATCATCTTTGGTCCACAGAAACATAAAGTGTTAGCAGTCACCTCCAGTCTCTTTCTCTAAAACCATCAAATCAGGCTAGAAATCTAGGGGTAAAAATGGACTTGAACTTTAACAGTCACAACAAATCAATAACATCTGCAGCTTTTTACCACCTAAAAAACATTGCAATAATAAAAGGTAAACTGTTAAAGCCAGACTTGGAGAGACTTATCCATGCATTTGTCTCCAGTAGGTTAGACTACTGTAACGTCCTGCTCACTGGCCTCTCCAAACGAGCCTTAAGACAAAACAGAACATCCAGAACACTGCTGACTAGAACCAGGAAGTACGAGCACATACATCCTGTGCTCAGGTCTCTGGCTCCTGTGGCTCAGAGAATAGACTTTAAAGCAGCTCTGCTTGTGTACAAGTCTCTCCATGGACCAGAACCAAAGAACATCCCCCACATGAGCCACATGAACCATCTCACACTCTGAGGACTAAACCAGGACTAAACCAGGACTTAACCAGGACTAAACACAGAGAATCATCGTTTCAGTTTTATGCAGCTAAAACCTGGAACAGTCTTCCTGAAGATGTGAGACAGGCCTCTACTTTGACAATGTTTAAATCCAGGCTCAAACTAGTTCTTTTTAAGTGTGAATATGACTGAAAGGGTTTTATTCTACACTCTTCTCCTTTAATGTTAATTTTTAATTAATTAATGTAGTTAATTTTTTATGTTTTTTCTTATTCTGTAAAGCACTTTGTGTACAAATTGTGCTATACAAATAAACGATCCCTCAAACCTTAAGTAGCAGCTGGTTTAGTTTAATCACACATAAGGACATGCTGTGCTGTGTTAAGTATGTCTGATCCAAGAACACTCCATTTTACATTAATTTGGTGGAAAAATATTGTAAATGTTTAAAAATAAACCAGTATTTATTCCCAAAATAAAACTGCAAGAAAAATAATCTAAACACCAGAATTTAACTTATTTAAAGCAAAATTGAAATAAAACTGCAACTTCAAAAGTACAACTCGGCCAAATGGGTTAGGTCTAAGTAGTGATGTGAAGAACACTTTGATATGTACAGAATACTTTATACTTTTATACTTTATAAGGTACATGGACCAATCAGAGTACTGTACTCTGAATACTTATAGACACAACATAGGATTAAAAACAGCTTTAGTTGTTTCGCTGTTTTTTTTTACACCTGCCTCAAAAGGAGCGTGTTTTCAGTTTGAATCTTACATTTTGTGATCAAGTACCACCATGTATTTGTATTTGACTTCAGTGAACTGCACATAATGGATTGTATTGTATTCAGTTACTTCCCCATAACAGTAAATATATTGACTATATAAATCATTAGAAAAGTTCAATGTTCTAAGTACTAAACATGACCAACCTGTGTGGATGTAACACCAGATTAGACGTGTAGACCAACCTGTGGACCCGGTCTGTGTCTGAAGACAAAACACGAGGAGGAATCGATGCTTAACTGTCTCCCAGCGCTGAAAACATAACAAACTTTATGAAGTCTCCAAGTGCGCACGGGACGCACACGCTCCTCTGTGGCCCCGGTCGCCCTGGGTTTAATTAGGCCGACAGATTATCTCTACTGCCGCCCACGTGACCAGCAGGGCTCGAGGCGTGTCAGGATCATAGATCAGGTCAAGTGTCAAAGAGAAGAGTC
The DNA here is from genome assembly GCF_009829125.3 of Periophthalmus magnuspinnatus. Classification (NCBI taxonomy): domain Eukaryota; kingdom Metazoa; phylum Chordata; class Actinopteri; order Gobiiformes; family Gobiidae; genus Periophthalmus; species Periophthalmus magnuspinnatus. The sequence goes on from NC_047126.1 coordinate 35,985,506, forward strand.
AAACTGCTCATACTGGCTCTGTGAACGTGGAGTTACAAATGTTTGACTCTGAACGTGGAGTTACAAATGTTTGACTCTGTGAACGTGGAGTTACAAATGTTTGACTCTGAACGTGGAGTTACAAATGTTTGACTCTGAACGTGGAGTTACAAATGTTTGACTCTGTGAACGTGGAGTTACAAATGTTTGACTCTGAACGTGGAGTTACAAATGTTTGACTCTGTGAACGTGGAGTTACAAATGTTTGACTCTGAACGTGGAGTTACAAATGTTTGACTCTGAACGTGGAGTTACAAATGTTTGACTCTGAACGTGGAGTTACAAATGTTTGACTCTGAACGTGGAGTTACAAATGTTTGACTCTGAACGTGGAGTTACAAATGTTTGACTCTGAACGTGGAGTTACAAATGTTTGACTCTGAACGTGGAGTTACAAATGTTTTATGGGACAGTGCTGCAGGTCAAAGCCAAGATTTATGGAATTATTACGAAACAGCTTTTAACACCAGACCCAATCCACTAGTCTGTTTAACTAGCGCCATCTAGAGACCAAATCACTTATCGCGGTCAAGAAAAAAAGGTGAATTTTGGATTTTTCAAATACTCGTATTATTAACATATTTATATATCAGTATTGCAAGTAACAAGAAACAAGTCCAAAACGTGCTAAAGTCCAAAACAAGTCCAAACATGCTAAAGTTCAAACGTGCTAAAGTCCAAAACAAGTCCAAAAACCATGCTAAAGTTTAAACGAGCTAAAGTCCAAAACAAGTCCAAAAAACGTGCTAAAGTTCAAAACATGCTAAAGTCCAAAACAAGTCCAAAACGTGCTAAAGTTCAAAACTTGCTAAAGCCCAAAACAAGTCCAAAAAATGTGCTAAAGTTCAAAACGTGCTAAAGTCCAAAACAAATCCAAAAAACGTGCTAAAGTTCAAAACGTGCTAAAGCCCAAAACAAGTCCAAAAAATGTGCTAAAGTTCAAAACGTGCTAAAGTCCAACACAAGTCTAAAATGTGCTAAAGTTCAAAACGTGCTAAAGTCCAAAACAAGTCCAAAAAACGTGCTAAAGTTCAAAACGTGCTAAAGTCCAACACAAGTCCAAAACGTGCTAAACTTCAAAACGTGCTAAAGTTCAAAACAAGTCTAAAATGTGCTAAAGTTCAAAACGTGCTAAAGTCCAACACAAGTCCAAAACGTGCTAAACTTCAAAACGTGCTAAAGTTCAAAACAAGTCTAAAACGTGCTAAAGTTCAAAACGTGCTAAAGTCCAACACAAGTCCAAAACGTGCTAAACTTCAAAACGTGCTAAAGTCCAAAACAAGTCCAAAATGTGCTAAAGTCCAAAACAAGTGCAAAACGTGCTAAAGTCCAAACGTGCGAAAGTCCAAAACATTCTAAGTCCAAAATGTGCTAAAGTCCAAAACAAGTCCAAAACGTGCTAAAGTTCAAAACGTGCTAAAGTCCAACACAAGTCCAAAACGTGCTAAAGTCCAAAACAAGTCCAAAATGTGCTAAAGTCCAAAACAAGTGCAAAACGTGCTGAAGTCCAAAACAAGCCCAAACGTGCTAAAGTTCAAACATGCTAAAGTCCAAAACAAGTCCAAACGTGCTAAAGTTCAAACGAGCTAAAGTCCAACACAAGTCCAAAACGTGCTAAAGTCCAAAACAAGTCCAAAATGTGCTAAAGTTCAAAACGTGCTAAAGTCCAACACAAGTCCAAAACGTGCTAAACTTCAAAACGTGCTGAAGTCCAAACAAGTGCAAAACGTGCTTAAGTCCAAACGTGCGAAAGTCCAAAACATGCTAAGTCCAAAACAAGTGCAAAACGTGCTGAAGTCCAAAACAAGTCCAAAACGTGCTAAACTTCAAAACGTGCTGAAGTCCAAACAAGTCCAAAACGTGCTTAAGTCCAAACGTGCGAAAGTCCAAAACATGCTAAGTCCAAAACAAGTGCAAAACGTGCTGAAGTCCAAAACAAGTCCAAAACGTGCTAAACTTCAAAACGTGCTAAAGTCCAACACAAGTCCAAAACGTGCTAAACTTCAAAACATGCTGAAGTCCAAAACAAGTCCAAACGTGCTAAAGTTCAAAACAAGTCCAAAACGTGCTAAAGTTCAAACATGCTAAAGTCCAAAACAAGTCCAAACGTGCTCAAGTCCAAACATGCTAAAGTCCAAAACATGCTACGTCCAAATGTTCTTAATTCCAAATGTGCCATGCCCAGCTGGACTCGTGTCAGGTCACCCTCAGGCACGATGTACAGGACAAATCTTTACACAAAACATAATATGTCTAATTTCTTTAACCCTTTGGTGCATAGTGGTCACTGCAGTGGACAGCTACTAAAACATAATTTTCTCTTTACTGCATTGGTTTATATAGTGCATATCAGCCTCTAGAGTGCTCTCTGCTGCCATACTCCATTGAGGTAAATTCAGTGGTCAGTCTGTGTAACTGCATGTAAATTTCCTCTGAATCCAAGATGGCCGACAAACAGCCACCCCTGCAGACCACAGCTGATATATCCTGTCAATCATTCTATGCTGGAGGAGCCCCACTGATAAAAAAAAATATGATGATGTGCAGTAATATATAGGGAAGGATATTATTAGTTTGGAATAAATACAATTTTGGTCCAATATGTAGAAAATTATGATTAACCCTGTATCCAGTGAAGTGGACATCATGCATCACCGAGTACATTTTTTAACACTAATCATGTAACTGTTTCACTGTTTCTTCTGACTGTTTTGGTTATAAGTCAGTGTAAAATTGTTATATTTATAAGATTTTCATTTAAAATATATTTTTTGTGCAGATTAGCTTGAGTAGTTACTATACTATAATAATTATTGTATCATATTTTGTAGACGCAGCAAAGAATAAGGCAGCCTACAGAATATTTCAGGAAATTCCAACCAGATCCAGTGGTGATGAGTGTAGTGACGATGAGTAGAACAGAGAAGAACAGAGACATAGGAGTTGAAGCTGATGGAGATAAAGACAGTCAGGATGCAGAAAGTGAGGATGATGAGGAGCACGACGCAGAGGAAGGTCAGCATGATCAGGGAGCTGTGGAAGATGGGCACATGGTACCTGACCACACTCAAGCCCGCAAAAATATCTGGAAAGTCCAAGACATTGATTTTGATGAAGACTTGACTTTTCTAAGAGAATGCAAATTGAATATGGAGAGAAGAGATCCCATAGATTTCTTCAGACATCTGTTTCCAGCAGATCTCATTGATGGTATAGTGCACAACACCAGCTTGTATGCTCTCCAGAAAGGGAAAGAAAATTTGGCAGTGATAGGAGAAAAGATGCAGATTTTTCTAGGAATCAACCTGATCATGGGGTACATTCGGTATCTAAGGGCAAGAATGTACTGGTCTCGTGAGGATGGCCTTCATCTTGGAATAATTGCAAATACTATGTCTGTAATCAGATATGAACAAATGCAAAATATGCAATGCAAAAAATAAATAAAATAAAAATGCAAACAGATGCGATGATGCTGCATACAGACGGAAGACCTAATACATCTGCATGCAGTGCTGTTGCCACTGTGCCCTGGATGCTTTGTAAACTTTCATACAGCTTAGGTGTGATGAACATAGAAATGTTCCAAGTTGCAGAGACTAATATGTCAGTTCATGTTTTCATCCATCATGCCAATATAAGGATTTGTTAATATGTTAATTTGTCCTGCGTCCTTATAAAAGTGTGCAGACTCACAATAATGTTTCTCCTGTTGGAGATGATTTGACACATTCAGGTGTGAGATTGGTTTTCTTATTCAGGCCTAAACATTGCGCCTATACAGTGTTGAAATTTCCCAAAAAATTGCTGAAATGTTTTTCAAAGCATAAAAAGAAACATGTGTTTATATATTTACAATAGAACACAAATTAAGTAATTTTTACAATCAGTTCACAATGTTTTATGTTGAGTGCTCAGGCGCACATAGTCCACTGGATTGGACATGTTTGTAACTTCATGAAAAAATCTTTTTTTTGAAAAAAAAAAAGAGTTGAACTTTTTTTCATGTCCTGACAAGAAAAACACCTCAGAAAAAAATCTTGACCAAGGCTTTCATAATTCATGCATCAGAGGGTTAATCTACAAATTATAATTTCACTTTAAAAACATTAAAGGTAAACTACGTAGTCAGGTGGGGAGTGTGCCACCTGCTTGACTATGTTGATATATTGCTTGGAATGTTCCATAGTAAGGCATTACACTTGTCCAGCTTACAATAGAACAAATGTAACCAATTAAATGCAGTACAAATGTTTAAAAACATGCATTTTCACTGTGAGGAGTGAAAAAATTCAAAGCCAAGTGTTTGCATTGAAGGCCATGTGTGACTGATTTTATTGACTGTAAAGCACTCATTGCACAATAACGAGTCTTTTAGAGTGTGCAAGGGTGCAAGTTCAACCTCAACATCCAATATAAAAGATGCCTCCAAGACTGGGGCATTTATGGAAAATGTATTTTATTAAAGGGGAAAACATGACTAAATAAACCAGACAGGCTCACTTCTGTTTTTGTACAACAATAGACATTTTGTGTTTGACCATCTCAGACCTGGTTTTCCTTGTGTCTGGACAGTCCAAGTGTGAAGAATGGACACTTGTAGTGCACCGGTCAGACCACAGAGCGGTCATCAGAAACAAAACCTCTGGACGATTTCTAGTGATCCAAGACGGCGGTCTCACAGGACTGGAGTCTTACACTGAACTGCAAATGGTTTCTAAACTGTAGCACAGACCTTTCCCCACTGATGAAATGAAAAATGACAAAAGTACAAAAGAAACTAGGTCAAATTAAATATATAAACATCAGAATCGTTTTCTCTTGAGGATTTCTGGTTTCCAGTTGACGGGATGACTGTCTTCCGTCTGCAAAAGAACATAAAGGCGTAAAAAACATTTAAATAAAATTGTTTTCTTACTGGTATCATCATTAAGTGGTGTTTTCCCAATAGAAAAACCTCTCTCATCGTTTTTATCTGTTTTTTGGCTCTGCTGTTACTGTAAGGTGACCTTGGGTGTGAGAAAACACAAAAATAAAGTGTGTTTTTATTTTGTTTACCGCAGAGTCATCCTCCTTGTACACTTTGATGGTCTTGTCTGCCTCTGCTGTGATGAGACGGCTCTCAGAGTGGTCAAACACACAGGCGAAGATCCCAGACTCACTGTCCAGAGACCCGGGCTGCACCGCCGCATGGATCCTCTGGAAGTTATACCCTGTCCTCCAGTCCCACATGTGGATAGTGCCGTTGTCAGCTACAGACAGAGGGAGAGATGGACATATAGATGGACAGATAGATGGACAGATAGATGGATAGATAGATGGACAAACAGATGGATGGATTAATGGACAGGTGGACAGACAGATGGATAAATACAGATCTGATTACTTCAGAGATAATAACAGCTCCATAACACATGTAGCTCAGTTTTGTTGGGCCCAAGCCCCTACACGTTTTGACAAGAACTTCATCCTCTCCTTCTCCCACTGCCCTGACTACAGTATCCAAGCTCATCCCATACACATTCCATATGCAGCATGAGAACAGAGCAAGCCTTCTACTTCTATAACAGGGTAGATTTAAGGCCTTCTATACTGTATGAACACGTTTGTAGACTGCTTAATTGTAATGACATTTGAAAAAAGCTTCTTCAGTTCAGAACTGAGGAAGCGGCTTGGATGAGCAGCCAAACATCTTCACTCATACAACGATTTGTCCAGTTGACAGATTTAAACTTTGTCTATTGCTATGGACCAGTCCTAGACGACTGAGTGATTACACAGACAACAAAGCTTTTACTGTTTTTATCTTTACCTTTACTGGAAAATATTCACTGCATAGGCTCAATTTTAAAATAATAATGATATTCATATTCATATTATATTAGTAGTGGTGCGTAGTACCTCCAGACACGAGCACCCCGTCAGAGTTGACTGCCAGCGTGTTGATGATGGCGTTGTGGCCCGACAGGTTCTGAATGAAGTTTCCATCAGGGAACATCCACTGTTTGATGTTGTCTGCAGAGCCAGAGGCAAAGGTGTATCTGCAAAAAACATGTTTAAAAGTCAGTACAGATATATGGCAGCTCTGTGCCTTCTGCATCTGTGCCGCTGGACTTACTGTCTGGGGTGCGTGACCAGGGTTCGCACAGACTTCTTGTGGTTGGTGAGGGTGGCTCGGGTCTTTCCAGCGATTAGGTCCCACAGTCTGATGGTGGAGTCATGGCTCCCTGTAACATGTACATGGGACGGGTAAGTCATTATTACAGGATATATGCAAGCAAGTTAAAGCCACTAACACTTCATAAAAAAAAAAAAAAAAACGGACTAAAAGACAAGCCATTTTCATCCTGGTCATTTAAACGAGGATTGTGTTACACTGTTTTAATGCAGAGACCAGGACACCTATTCTAAAGACTATTTTTAGGCTGCTGAGTAAAAGTATTAAATGAATCTTATTATAATTTTTTATATATATATTTATTTACATATTTATATATATATACCTGACCTGTGATGACCTGAGGCTCTGCAGCCTGACATCGCACTGTGGCCACTGTGTTTGTGTGTCCGGTCAGAGTGTGCACGTTGGCTTTGGTCCGAATGTCCCACACCTAAAACAAACAGAATGTCATGAGGGTTTCACTATTATATCACTGCTGATGTTTGATCTTCAAAGGTAGAACATAACCAAGTAAAAGTAGTACAGTACTGTACTTAAGTGTGTACTTAAATACATTTTAAAGTGTGTATTTTTACTTTAGTAAAAAGTACAGATACTGCTCTCAAATGTACTCAACTACATTTTTGAACTGGACTGAAAAGTAAAGTATTTTTATTATTGTGTGAGACCTGGTGAAAGAGCTGAGGGTTTACTTTTAACATGTTCAGAATTTGAACAAATATATTCAAATAAAAACTTTAAACTTTATAAACCTCAAAATCTGTATGAAATATTTTTTACTTTTTACTCTTAAAGTACATTTAATACTTTTTCTTAAGTAGATTTTTATGTCATATTTTACACTGAGAAATTTTGTAAAGTAAAAGTATTTCATGCAGATTTTCAGATCAAATAAATCTTCAGATGTGGTTTCTGTTTTTATTTCTATATTTTTGTTTTGTTCAAATTGAACGAGTTAAAAATAAACCTTCAGCCTTTTCAGCAGGTCTCGCATAATAATAAAAATACTTTTACTTTTCAGTTCAAAATGTAGTAGAGTAGAAAGTACATATACTGCCCTCAAATATATAGTATTTGTCCACTGGGTATTTAGCAGGGACAATGAGATCATCTTCATACAGCTGGGCTGTTCCTCACCACCTTAACTTAAAGGATTGTTTGCAGCCTCAGCTCTAGAAGAATCTGTCACAGATGTGACTTTATAGCAGAAGCACGTGTTCTCAAAGATCCTCACCCTGGCTGAAGCGTCTCTGCTGCAGGTCACCAGCACGTCGATGGTTGGATGGAGGTCCAGATCATACACAGCGCTCAGGTGTCCGTGGTAATGTCTGATGACCTAAAGGACACAGCGGTGAGGTCATGTTAGTACTCTGTTTGTATGCTTCTATACGTTTATCATTTTTAAATAAATATAAATCTGCAGATGCTCAAAGTATCAGTATCGCAACTGAAAACACTGGATCGGTACATTCCTGGCTGAGAGAAATTAAAATGGCAGAACTTAGGAGAAAATCCAAATCCTGTAGACTGTACCTTGTTATACTCCAGATCCCAACACTTGACCTGCTTGTCCTCCCCACAGGAGAAGAGATAGGGGCTGCGGGTGCTGACGGCTACTCCTCTGACCGTGCTGATGTGACCCGTCAGGGACAGCTTCAGTTTTCCACTCGCCAAGTCCCAGATCTTTATAGTTCTGTCAGCGGAGCCTGTGACAAACCACTGATTCCCTGGCTCCACGGCCAAACAGCGCACCCAACCAAGATGTCCGCTGATTACCTGTCACACACAACAGAGCCTCTTAACGGGGATGTTCCCCACAGTCTCAAAGGGCCCATATTACACCATTTATGATTATCATGTGTCCTCATCAAAAACACAAATGGAACCCTCCATACTTGGAACAGAGTGTTTAAGAGAAGAACTCAGCCCACCTTGTGATGTCATGTGGTGATACAGGAAGTGCTCCACTGTGTTTTTAAACTCCCTACACCTTCACTAGAATCATTTGGATAATTTCAGCCCTGGAATTGCCAATCTCTACTGAACCAAAGATAAAAGGAGCTGTTAACTTGAAAACTACCACTTCATGACATCACAAGGTGGAACAGAGCATTTTGAGCTTTGGAGATGTGACAGACTAATAAAGGGTTACTCAAACATGTGTGAATGAAACAAACAGCATTAAAACATGGCTCACAGGGGTCAGTTTTGTGTAATATAGGACCTTTAAAAATATGAAACACAGCACATTTAAAGCTTGGTCCAGAGTTATTCCTCACTGACCTTATGCATTCTGAACATCCAATTATTCACCAAGATAAGTTTTCACAACTCCAGAGACCAGACCAGAGTGGAGTTTTGCTGTCACAACGCTATGCTAACAACAACAACAACAACAACTAGCATGCTAGCAATGCATAACGCTTTATAATGAGATGCAGACAGTACACAGTGGAATTATTTTTATTTGCTTTTATATGTACTGGGGCAAGACCAACTTTGGTACAAAATCAGGTACAGGGCCTTTAATGAAGACCTTTGAATATTAAAATCCTAAGGTTGGTCATGTGGGATCATAATATTGAGCTGTGGAGAAGGTGGTAAACAGTCACATTTTTATACAGAGCTTTTCCACCTTCAAGGCTCAAAGCATTTTACATCAAGGAACCGCACACACATTCACACACACACACCAGTGTACACAGACACCTCGGGCAAGGGTTAAGTGTCTTGCCCAACACAACGAAATTCCTCTGTGGGAGCTGAAATCGCACCACTAACCTGTGGGTCAGTGCATCTCACCACTCAACCAAGAGGGGGGTTCAAACCACCAACCTTCATATCAGTGGACAATTGCTCATCAGACTGTGCCACTGTCGGCCCTTTCTATGGGAGAATCAGTTCTACGGTAAATGGCTCTGAGAAGAGAGATTCCATTTTATTTGTTCAAAGTCTGAGCGAGTTACTTATATAAATATTTTTATATGAAAATGCAGTGTAATTCATGTCTGTCAAACCAATGAACTTGGATTATTGTCATTATATTTCAGATTTTTGATAATAAAAGTGTCTCACCCATAAACAGCACAACTCTATACAACCCCAAATGAAATACTACACACCCTGAACAGTTTCCATGGCGGGTGCCACTGTGGTTTGGGCATTGTTGGAGCTCTTCTCACCAGGGCATTTCTAGTTCCACCTCCCTCTAAAAGAGCCTACGAAAGAGCAAACAAAGACATTATTTGGGATAGGCACATGCTAATAATCTTGATACAAAGTGAGACTTACCACAGTGCCAGCGTGAGAGCGCTCCCCTCCATAGTGCCGATGGATCTCTGCCACACTGGCTGCGGTGCGACTGGCCTCTTGTCTTTAAACAGAGGAAACATGTAGGATGAAAACACTACACTCTTCAAACTGGTCAAAGATTCAGTAAACACGTTGTCTGCTTTGAAGGATTCAAAATATTATTCGCTCATAAACACATGGTGCTTTCACATGTTATAGAATTAAAGGGACAATATAACACTCTGGTGGAGGGTCTGCCACCTGCTTGTCTCCTTCAAGGGGTTCTTGCTTTGATTGGGATGTATGACATTTCGGCATTAAATGTGTGCATCTCCAGGAAGACAGGCATGGGACACTGCCAGAAATAAGAATGTAAGTTTCTTGAGCAATAACTTTTTTCTTGAGATAGATACTTTTATTTCCATACTGTGGAACCTTCTAAGCATAGCAACAGCACATCCATGGAGACAAACTGGTTGCACCTTTTTAATTTAATTCAAGTTAAAAAATAAATTACCTTTAACCAAGATTAACTCAAAACAGGAGCAAAGGAACAATGCGGAACAATTATAGTCGTACTATAATAACGGGACCATTGTTGCAGTTTGCCAGAGGTCAATGTGGCAATATACCACAGCAACATGGTCTGGCCCACGGCCAATGGTCCAGCCCACAGCAACATTGTCCGGCCCCCGCAGCCCATTTGCTCATGATTTAATTTACTTTGTGGCATCTTTAACTGTAGAAGTGGGCCAAAGCCGAAAACCCGCGGGGTGGGACACGCACAGCCGCGGGGTGGGACACGCACAGCCGCGGGGTGGGACACGCACATCCCTGTTTGTTCTTGGAGCAGTAAATATCAAAATTAGCTTTGTTCTACTGTAGGTGCTTTTAACATGAACCAGATGTTGTAAAAGTTATTTATGGTTCAGTTCTGGTTCATGTCTCTAGACCAGGGTTAGTCTTGGTTTACACCTGATAGTTCTTGTTCTGCTTTAGTCCTGGCCTTGGTTTAAACCTAGTCTAATCCTATTGTCTGGTTTCAGGTCATCGCTGTGGTTTTTGAGTTATACTGTTATGATTTTTGTTGTACCACTCGAGCATATGTGGATATCTCAGACATAAAAGATAAAACTGAGATGCAGTTTTGGCTGGCTTACTGGATGCCCCGATGACAGCTGGACCCTCTCCTCCTCCCCGCCTGGCCCTCCTCCTCCCCGCCTGGCCCTCCTCCACCCGCCTGGCCCTCCTCCACCCGCCTGGCCCTCCTCCACCCGCCTGGCCCTCCTCCACCCGCCTGGCCCTCCTCCACCCGCCTGGCCCTCCTCCACCCGCCTGGCCCTCCTCCTCGCCTGGTCTTCCTCCGCCCCCCTCCCTCCTCCTCACCTGGCCGATTTTTCTTGTTTTGTCTGATTTTTCCTGTTGTTTGATTTTCCTGTTTGTTTTTGTGCATAGGCAGCACGGTGGCTGAGTGGCAACACTCATGCCTCACAGCAAGAGGGTTTGGTTCGATCCCCGGGTCGCCCAGGCCTTTCTGTGTGGAGTTTTTCATGTTTCTCCTCGTGTCTGGATGGGTTTCCTCCGGGTACTCCGGTTTCCCCCATCAACCAAAACATGAACCCCCTTCGAGACAACTGTTGTTGTGATTTTGGGCGTTACAAAAATAAAATGAATTGAAAATGTAACGTCACACTTCTAACCTCCAGACGTGCCAAATATTAACAACAATCATCCCGCTTTGTAAATATCACTTAAAGCAGCAAACACTGAGCATCATATAAGGTGGCGTACCAAATTGCTAAATTACTTGTTTTAATTTAATTTTAATGTATTATTTTGATATTTATTTAATTTTAATTTATTTATTTGATGTTTATTTAATTAATTTTTTATTTTTTTTATATTTAATTAAATTTCATTATATCATTTCTTTTATTTTTTCGGGGGGGGGGGGGGGCATGATAGAAAATAATTGAGAAGCACTGCATTATTGCAATAAAAAGTATAAAAAAAGGTATAAAAACAGTGTACCTGGCTTGTGAAGGAGGCAGAGCCAGAGCCACTGTCTGGATGCCTGCTTCACTGGGGTTTCTGTGCAGCTTGGTCTCAGTGGTCAAGGCCACACCTGTTCAAAACAACATCGCAAATCAACACAGAGAGCGGCAAGCCTCTGTACAAACCAACACACAAGGAAGAGCAGCGAGCCTCTGCACAAATCAACACGGAGAGTGGCGCACCTCTGTAGTGTTCTGGTATAAAGATGTTTCAAAATAGGCACACATTAGAAGCACACAGGGAACTGCAGTTTGGCCTAAGGTGAAAACTAAACATGACTCATTACATCTTGAAATAACTTAAAATTTTAACTTTTAAACTCTGTATTTAAAATAATACGGAGTTGTGTAGTGTACAGTAGATGTTCCACTGCAGCACTTTATAAATGTTTATCACCACATTATCAATCACACCTGCTCCTGTTTTTAATATTTTAAATGGGCCTATGCTGACATGTGTTTCGTTTGTATTTTATGAACAAGACTCTGATGCTCTTACTATAGAAATAAAGCCAAACAAATATCTAATTTATGTTTTCATTTATGACAAGAGACTCACAAAAACTAGCCATTTTAAGACGACAACTTAGTAAATATGAGAAGAAAACTTGCCTGGTCCGGATGGGTATGCATGTGTGCCAGTGATCAGGTATTCTGCTTCTTCACCTAAAACATAAATTAAATAATTCAACTCAAAAACACACCTGAAAACGTGGTTACGTTCTGTCTCTCTATTACACAGAATGACAGTGTGAGAGCATAATTGCTGCATAATTCAATATATCTTGGATGTCTTCAGTGTCTAAAATGTAGATGTAGTAAACTTACCAACTGAACAAATGACTTGTCGTGTGACTTGTGGTGTGACTGTAGTGTTTATTTTGTCTTTATTTTTATTTGAATAACCGCTGAAATGACCTTTAGTCTTTGTACCTGGCTGTGCATATCCCTGAGCAGAAGCGACTGCTCCAGACATCTGATGGACCCGCTCCTTGTTCTCCTTCAAAGCAGGCATGTGTAAAACGGGGCCGTAGTCCGCCTTCAACTTGACAGCCAACTTGATTTTGTGACTGGAGTAGAGAGGAACAACAACACTTCATGGAATCTGGACATTTTGAGATTTACATCTGACAAACCAAATAAAGCTAAACACAAGACATGAAGAGAGGGATGAATGTCAGAACTGACACTTTCTCAAATATAAACATAGAAAGAGGGAGAAGGATAAATGCACTACTCACATTAAAAAGCTTTAAGGATTCACAAATGCTAATCTAGTTTTTTAGCGTTTAGCGAAGTTAGACGTCAAAGAGTGCTATTACAGAAGTAAAAATGGGAGGATCCTTTATCCTCATGGCAACAGAAAGGACATAACAGTAACTCCGGGTTGGGTAAAACAGCTTATATTAATAAATAGTCAGGGTTCCCACACTTTGTTTGAAATAATTTTCCATACCCACTATATTTTATTATTTAGATGAACACATAAATATTTTCAGGTGAAACTAAAATTACACAAAACACATGTGAACCAATGGGTCAAATACGCCTTATATTGGTAACTAATGTACCATCCCTGTTCTTCAGACAGAGCAGGTCGAGCCCAGTTAAGACACGATGGTCAATAGAATATTACCTTTCTTCGTCTATGGCCACGGGCTTAGCCTGGTCAGCCACAAACATGTCGTGGGTTCTTTTCAGAGACCTGAAGACCAGCGTGTGCACAGAATGTTTCTGCACGTCCTGTGGCGAAGGAAGAGTCACGATGATTAGTACACAACAGGTAGAGGTATACAGATATATATCCCCAAATGAGCACACAACAGGCAGTTAAAAATATACATACCCCCGAATGAGCATACAACAGGTAAAGTTATATAAACACATAAACTCAAATTATCACAGAACAATAACACAGGATTTTGAGGTGTATCGATCCATACACTGTATAAAAAGTCCATCATACGCTTATATATTCAGTCTATGTATCGTACACAAAACGAACATGCATAACCTAGCATGCTTAGCCTAGCATGCTTAGCACAGCATCTGCGGCGCAAACATATTGTGAACATGGCGAAAGTAAAACAAACTCTCCTGACCTCTGACATTTTGCCGCTGAATGTTCCGATGTTGATTCCAAGATGATTGAAAAGATAGATCCTTTTATAAAACCAAACCGTGCGCTCCGCAGAAAAACACGACCAGGACGCACCGGAAGTAGAATGTGTTAATGACCCGGAAGTGAAGACAAAACCCGGTTATTCTCTCAGGCGCGCTCTCTTTTTGTTCTGAACCGTAACCCCAACCAGGTCATAACTACGTCTTTTATTATAGCCGTAACATAACACGAAAAAATACAAATGAAGCATTTTACAAGCATTTGAATGACCTTTATCTGCTGAAGCCTTTCATGTAGTCATGTGTCCTATTACAAGCACATACTTATTTCAGAGCATTGTTTAGTTACTCAAAAGTCAAACTCATCAATTCCCCTTTTTATTTCACTCTGGTGCAACCCGTAGAGGACATTTCAAACTTATTTTGGAAACAAGGAGTCACTTGACCAAAAAAAAAAGTGGTTTATTCCTCTGTTCAAAGCTGTTGTGGTGAACGAGAGGTCAGATCTTTGCTGTCGCAGTCTTTTATTAGCAAAAGACGAAGTTTAAATCTGTCAACTGGACAAATCATTGTAGGGTGAAGATGTTTTGCTGCTCATCCAAGCTGCTTCTTCAGTTCTGAGACAATAGCTGTTTACAGTTTTAGTGTAGTTAGCTCCTCCCTTCAGACAGATATAAGGCAGTGTCCACAGTAATCTGACCAGAACTGAAGAAGCGGCTTGGAGGCATGTCAATTGACTGAGTAAAGTACTCAGAGTACACTTCAAAAGCAGAATCTTGCAGATACTGTGTACAGCTGCATCAGGGTATGAAGCATTATCCATCACAATGTAGTAAGAATTTAGAGTGGTGTGTCCACTCTTTCCACTCCTCTCTGTCTGAAAAGTATGTTGTAAACTTTTGTTGTCTCTAACAGTTTACAGCAAGAGTGTCTGGAAAAAGAAAAGAGAGCAAGTATGTGTCTATTGCCAAGAACATGAAAAGTATAGACTTGGGAAGAGGGGAGGATTGGAACATGTGCAGTTGATGCTAATCAGAGCTCAGCTCATCTCAGCTCACCTGTTCATTTATCATGTTTGAGAATTATAATATGAATAAGCCACAATTCAAAGGTAAACATAAGTCAAAGTTGATATCATTGACTTAAATTGAAACAGGAACCGATCATGCTAAACCAGTAACATGTACCATACAAACATCCACACATGTCCACAGAGATGATCTAACTTCTCTCCTCAGGTATTTATACTGTCTGTATTCACATTGTTGTGCTTGTAAAATGCATTTGTGGCTGGTAGTTGTGCTGTTGTACACACTTGGACAAAATTGTTGGTGCTCGTCGGTTAATGAAAGAAAAACTCACAATGGTCACAGAAATAACTTGAACCTGACAAAAGTAATAAATAAAAATTCTATGAAATTTAACCAATGAAAGTCTGACATTGCTTTTCAACCATCCTTCAATATATATACACACATATATATATATATACACACATATATATATATATATATATATATATATATATATATATATATATATATATATATATATATATAAATAAAAAACTCATGAAACCGGTCCCTAAACTTAATATTTTGTTGCACAATCTTTTGAGGCCATCACTGCAGTCAAACGATTCCTGTAACTGTCAATGAGACTTCTGCACCTCTCAGCAGGTATTTTGTCCCACTCCTCATGAACAAACTGCTCCAGTTGTCTCAGGTTTGAAGGGTGCCTTTTCCAGACGGCGTGTTTCAGCTCCTTCCAAAGATGCTCAATAGGATTTAGCTCAGGGTCAGGTTAGAATAGTCCAATGTTTTCCTCTTGTGACTGAGACAAAGCTTTCTGACACTGGTAAATGGTCACATTTTTCTATAGCACTTTACAACACTTTTTCACACACCAGTGTACACAGACGGAGGGCAAGGTGGGTTAAGTGTCTTGCCCAAGGACACAGCAACAGCATTCATCTGTGTGAGTTAGAATCGCCTATGGATCAGTGGATCTGACCTCTCAACCCCTCCATGTCGAGAGCGGGATTTGAACTGCCAACCTTCGGATCAATGGACAAACACTCCGCACTGGTCAGCACATTTCTCTCTAGAATCCCTTGATAGTCTTTAGATTTCATTGTACCCTGCACAGAGTCAAGACACCCTGTGCCAGATGCAGCAAAGCAGCTCCAGAACACAACAGAGCCTCCTCCATGTTTCACAGTAGGGACAGTGTTCTTTTCTTGATATGCTTCATTTTTCCGTCTGTGAACATAGAGCTGATGTGTCTTGGCAAAAAGTTTCATTTTTGTCTCATCTGTCCATAGGACATTCTCCCAGAAGCTTTGTGGCTTGTCAACATGTAGTTTGGCAAATTCCAATCTGGCTTTTTTATGATTTGTTTTCAATGGAGTCCTCCTTGGTCGTCTCCATTAAGTCGACTTTGGCTCAAACAACGACAGATGGTGTGATCTGACACTGATGTTCCTTGAGCTTGAAGTTCACCTTTAATCTCTTTAGAGGTTTTTCTGGGCTCTTTTGTTATCTGTCATATTATCCGTCTCTTTGATTTGTCATCAATGTTCCTCCTGTGGTCACGTCCAGGGAGGTTGACTACTGACCCATGGATCTTAAATTTCTGAATAATATGTGCAACTGTAGTCACATGAACATCACGCTGCTTGGAGATGGTCTTATAGCCTTTACCTTTAACATGCTTGTCTATAATTTTCTTTCTAATCTCCTGAGACAACTCTTTCCTTTGCTTCCTCTGGTCCATGTTGAGTGTGGTACACACCATGTCAAACAGCACAGTGGCGACCTGTAGCTCTATATATAGGCCCACTGACTGATTACAAGATTGTAGACACCTGTGATGCTGATTACTGGACACACCTTAGATTAACATGTCCCTTTGGTCATATTATTTTCAGTCTTTTCTAGGGGTACCATCATTTTTGTCCAGGTCTGTTTCATGAGTTTATTTTTTTAAATAATTCTGTTGAAGCATGGTTGAAAAACAATGTCAGACTTTCATTGGGTAAATTTCATAGAATTTTTATTTATTATTACATTTGTCAGGATCAAGTTATTTCTGTGACTATTGTGAGTTTTTCTTTCATTAACCAAAAGGTACCAACAATTTTGTCCACATGTGTATGTCTATCTTTGCGGAAAGTTCACCGTCAGTGAGAAGATTGAAATAATTAACTAAAAATACTGAAACTGCTATTAAACTTAGCCTTAAGTTTTACCTGAGTGCAGCTACAAGCCCATTTTAGCAATTAGATATGCATCAGGCTCTACCTGGGTAAGAACAGTCTGTGGATGTGCCTTTTGTCCATTGGTCCTGTATGTGGACATGCTCTGTTATGATCATTTCTCTGTTAGAGTCATGCTAATGTCATTCATTAGAAAATAAGCTGAAACTACAACTAATAACTCCAAATGTGCATTTACATTATAATGGGAACCAAACTACAGGCAAATTGCTTCCGGTGTGTCAGAACTAAGTAGCTGATTTGTATTTATTTTTCAAATAAAGTGATTAAGTACAATGTGACACACAGTAATGTGTTCACATTATGTTTTAGTTTTTATATAATGGAAAAGTTTCATTTGGGAGATAATGTTTTGAGTAATTACACCCTCACGCCAGTAGGTGGCGCTTCGTTTTGGGAGACGGTTTTGTTCAGAGGTCCTCCTTCTCCAATATGGCAGAAGCGTGGCAAAGAACAACCTTCACTGTCGCCTCTCATCATTTCCCTGTGTTTCACAGGTATATTTTATCTGCTCAACAGGCCCAGAACCTGGGTCTGTTACATCCAACCACTGACAGATGGGACAGTGCAAATGAATGTTCTACTTGAGTCTTTTACCAGCAGCTATTTTAATATGTTTAAGAAATAAGGTCCCTTTCCACATTTGAAATATTTTCTCAATATCTCTTATAATTTCAATCCAATATCTTTGATGATTGAGAGAACATAAACAGTGAGAGAGAATGGTCAAAGAAGTGCCTGCCGTGAGGGGACATATGAAGTTGAGGAGGTGAGCAATTGTATAGAAAAAAATAAATATGCTCTTGCAATTTTTATTGACCTAAAAAAGGCATTTGATACGATTGATCACTCGATCTTAATCCATAAATTAGAAAAAAATGGAATACGTGGCAACCCACTGCATTGGCTCATATCTTATCAAACAGAATGCAATTTGTCCAGATGGGCGAGTGCTCTTCCACTCTGAGGCACATCACTTGCGGTGTGCCTCAGGGTTCTATACTTGGCCCAATTCTCTTCCTACTATATATCAATGACCTGTGTTCGATCTCCAAAAAGCTTAAATTGGTGCTCTTTGCCGATGACACTACAATTCTGTGCTCTGGGAAAAACCTGCAACAGTTGATGGAAGAGGTCTCCAGGGAAATGAATAAACTAAAAGAATGGTTTGACTGTAATAAATTGTCGCTAAATTTGAAAAAAACTAAATTCATGGTACTTGGTAACAAAAAAATTGACACTGAACCCAAGATGACTATAAATAATGAAATCATTGAATGTGTGAGTGAACATAATTTCCTTGGAGTTATTCTTGACCATAAACTTTGCTGGAAGCCTCAATTAACTGCAGTAAAAAACAAGATGGCCAAATCCATCGCAATTATGAGGAAAACTAAATGTTTGCTGGATGAAAGAGCACTTTATACTGTATATTGTACATTAATATTGCCTTATCTTAACTACTGTATAGAGGTGTGGGGAAATACTTACAAAACAAATATTAATATTATATCCATTCTTCAAAAAAAGGCGATACGGATCATTCATAATGCTGGGTACAGGGAACATACAAACCCTCTGTTTCTTAAGTCAAAAATAATTAAATTTGAAGATCTAATCAAATTCAAAACTCTACAAATTGTATATAAAGCACGGTACAATCTGCTCCCAAATAATATCCAAGGCATGTTTCAAATTAGAGATAATAAATATAATCTGAGGGGACAATTGAATCTTAGGAAACAGTGTGTTCGTACTACCCTAAAAAGTATGTTCATTACCCGACGTGGAGTTGATCTTTGGAATGAATTGGAAGAAAATTTAAAATGTAGTAACTCTCTAGTAAACTTCAAATGACTATACAGATTAAATATATTCAAAAACTATGCTACTAAAGAAGGATCATAGTAAAACTATGAATACTCATCATTTTGTTGGTTGTTAATAATTCTGTCATTCATTATCTACTGCCGCAATGTACTTTGTATGAACTGTAATTTAGCGAGTCTTTACTCTACGTACACATTAGGCGCACACATTACATGCACATGCACACCCGGTGTGTATGTGCATGTGTTTGAATGATACACACATACACTTTACTTGCATACACATGCACATGCACACCCGGTGTGTGTGGGCATGTGTATGGATGTTGTACACATACACACTACATACATACACACACACATACACACGCACAGATGGTGAAGGTTTGCCACTGCAATGTAATCTAAATGGTGTTATTTAGTTAAATATGGGGGGTAAGCGCACACAAGTATTTTACTTCGGCTTACTCCTTTTGAGCACAAACTTGGGATCTGGGTGTACACTGTTTTGTTTTTGTTTGTTTTTATTATGCTCAAATAAACAATATTCATTCATTCAAGTCTGTGCACAATATGAAGCTGTACTTCTTCTGTCCAAATACAAACTGAAATAGTTTTGCATAGGATCAGACGTCATCCCATGGTTGTTCATCTGTGGTCACAGACAACCTTCTCCCAAACACCTCTGACCCTCTGAGTGTCTGTAGTAGATAAGCTTTTCATCCTTTCATCAGTTTGTTCTGTTCAGTGATGTGTTTAAATGACAAAAGGATACCCTTGGAAAAAGGGTATTATGTAACCTGACACCTTTATCAAACCATTGACAAAAGACCTGGCAGAAAAGGATTGTTCATTATTGACGTGACCTTGCACTGAAACATTGTTGTAGTAGGATCTATCCCGATGGATGTCTCCTTTTCCCTGATCAAGTCACTAACAAACATTAAAGAGGGGTTAACATACAAAAGCTTTTTGAGGCTTTCTACCATGTTATAAGTAGAAAGCTGTTATATGCGTGCAGTGTTTCTATATGTCATTCATACATGTTTAAGTAATCTTGTGATCTCTTCTGGGCACTCCTTATGGTTAACAGCATGAGCCGGTCTCAGAGAGGGGCGGGGCTGCTCTGGCCTCAGCTCTGAGCTCCGCCTCCTCCCATCTAAGAGAGTTAGACTTGAGCTACAACCATCCAGGACCCTCAAGAGAACTCCTGACCGCGCTACGGGACGACCCCCACTGCCCCCTGCAGTCTCTCAGGTGTGGGTCCTGGTTCAGTGGGTCTCTGGTCTATGCTTGGTCCAGGTCTTGGTCTCTGGTCTAAACTGGACTTGTGTGTTTCAGGTTGGATCCTGCTGGAGAACAGTGGATGGTCCCAGGTCTGAGGAAGTGTGAGTCTCTGCATTTCATTCAGTTCATGAGGGCATTAACATTATGTAACTTTATCAGACTTCAAGTCTTCCTCTGAATCTGAAAACTATTTTTCATATTTAAAGGAAGAGGAAGTGATGTCATATATTTGTGTCCTCAGATTCCTGTGAGTTTTCTCTGGATCCAAACACAGCTCACAGAAAACTCAAACTGTCTGAGGACAAACGGACAGTGACCTGTGTGAGAGAGGAGCAGCCGTATCCAGATCATGAGGACAGATTTACAGACAACTGTCCTGAGCTGCACTGGCCTGAGGGGGCGCTGTTACTGGGAGGTGCAGTGGAGCGTTTGGGCTGAAATAGCGGTGAGTTACAGAGGAATCAGACAGAGACAGCAGGAGGCAATAATCAGTTTGAGGAGTTTTAGAATCTGTGGTGGACTTTACTCTTTCTATCACAACAACAGCACTTCCCTTCTCTCGTCCCTCAGGTGGAGTGTCTGTGTTCCTGGACTCTGAGGCTGGATCTCTGTCCTTCTATGAGGTCTGTTCTGAGGGAGAACTGTTCCACCTCCACACCTTCAGCTCCTCCTTCACTGAGCCTCTATTTCCTGGCTTTGGGTTTCAGTCTCAAGGTTCTTCCATGGCAGTGGTGGATTTGGGGAAAGTGCCCCTTGATTGACCTCTGTGATTCTAATGATTATAAATATTTTAGATTTTCCTTATTCTCAATTCACGTGTACCAAATAAATCTAAAGTAAAAATCCCTGATTGAAATTTAATGAATACATTTTTCATTTAATTAATGCATTTGGATTTTTTTTTTTACAATGAGCCTTGTATATTCATGCTTTGCTACATGTTACAGGCCAAATATCTTATGCAAAATATACATATATATATTGTGGCCTGGCCCCTCTGTCAAATTTTAAAACCCATTGTGACCCGTGTGTCAGAAAGTCTGCCCAGCCCTGGCCATTAACTTGTGTTTAAATGTCATTCTCATAACACTTTGTTTTGTAGGCCACCGAAGAGGAGAGCGAAGAAGAGGTCCCTGGTGTTGTCACCCTCCAGCTTCAAGAGGGAGCTGCTGGCAGCACTCCAGAACCGACCTCCTCCTCCTCCTCACGCTCAGTCTGAGGATGAGCACTTTTTCTTGTCTCTGCTTCCTCTCCTGCAGAAGGTGCCACCTCATTGTAATGATTTTGTAAAATTTACCATTCACTAATTATTATATAAAAACACTATTTCCTTTAAACTTGGAACCTTTGGAGCCTACCGTGTAGGCTGCAGGGGAGGAAACAGACCCTCCTTTCTCCTCTACTTCATATGGTCCCTCACTTCTCACGCCCCTCCTCCAGGCAAGGTCCTTTCTAAATATATATGTAAATGGTTTATAAAATGATCTTTTGTTAATATTTGTTGTTACAAAATTTTGATGCTGTTGTAAAATAAAATGTGTAAATTTTATTATGAAATGTTTACTACTTTATACATCATACACCATTTTTCTACTACTGTGTAGTTTGTAAGGTGTAATATCAATAATTGTTAACACAATGTATACCATAGTTACATATCTAAAAGCTTACTTAATTTACCAATTCAATACTATAGATAAAACATCTACATAGACAAGTTAAATTAATCTGTGTGTTTAATCATTTCTGTGTGTGACCTAGTAATTAGGGCCAATCTTGAATGTACACGTTATGATGAACCTGAAGTTACAGTCAGCAGCCCAGTCCTGGCAGACATTACCAGCAAACAAACAATGAACAGCACAAAAATATACAGTCTTAAAATTGAGGTACTATAATATTTCCTAAGTAAATAAATATAATGAATCATAACCACAGATTCTAAAATGTTAAGCCCTTTATAGTTTACTTCGTAGCTCTTAAAAGAGCCGTTGTGGGTCAGTCCTGTGGTGGACATGAGTACTCCGCGGGCTGCCATGGTACTGTAAACTCTCCTCAGTGTTCCCTCTGGAGTGTTTGTTGGCTCTAGTCAGGTTCTGAATGGAGAAGGTGAAATGGTGGAATGGCACATAGAGATTCTTCCTGTCTATGTGCCACTCCACAACAATCAGACCCTTCTCCATGTTTTTGGAGGAGGGTCTGGTTGTTGCTTCTCATCCAACTAGCTGGTACCTTTAATGAGTTTTTCAAACACATCCTCTGCCATCATGATCAATATCTGGAAAGGAGAATAACAAAACTCAGTTGATGCATGCTCTGTGTTCACTCAGACTACTTCTTCTGCCCAGGCTACAGCTACTGTTAGTGAAAGCGTTAAGCGCCCTCTGCTGGTAACACCGAGTATTGCTCTTAAAACACACCATTCACAATATAAATAGATATAAACAATAGTTATATTTTACATTTTCATGCCTAGCTGGAATAGATTAAATTTATGGGGGGGTAACCATTTCAGAGTTCATCAGAAATCACATAGTGCCCCACTTACATCAACTTGATTTGAAATATTGCTATAAAATATAATATTGTAAATGATAATATTGTAATAACTTACAGCAACTTGTAAATGGTCATAGTTGTATTCATTAACCTAAATATTCATTAATCTACATTAGACAATACAGATAACATGGTGATGTATTACTTTGACACGTTTTCATAGTAACTTCAGACAGTCTTCGGGTGGTGTGATGCAACTTAACAACTGTTCTTACTAGACGTGGTCAGCAAGACACATCTGTTATCTATATTGTTTGATATATATCAACAACCAAATTATATGTTAATACTGAGAAAACACGATGAATATTCCTCATCTTAAAATAGCATCTATTCAATTACACATTACTGCATAAATGTAAAAGAAAATGTAGCTTTGATTTTTTTTTTTTAAAAGCTACTAAACCAAAAGGACATTTTTTGGCACAGTCACTAAACTTACCAGACATCTGACAGTTCCAGCATTTGCATGATGATGACAACAGTTAGGATCCATCCAGGATCTTCATCTTCATTCAAGGGCATCTCCAGCAGGTGGGAGTACAGTCCACTTGTATACTGCATTAAACAATTAAGGATCAAATCAAATCACTGTAGGAGGCATATATGGTGAATAGTTAAACTGTTTTTTTCCCTATGGGATCACAGTGAGTGCTGCACAATTCAAGCATGTTCCCTTCCTACTGTGTTACAAACCTTAAACTCAAAATTACATTATCAAGTAAAAAGACACAGTACTACTCACATGAGAACTTGTGACAATACCTACCTGTACCTGTCACTATAAAACAACAAGTAAATGGTTAAACCCCACAGCACAGGGACTTACAGTTCGTTGCCATGGGGCCAGTGGCTGAAGTCCCGGGACTCCAGGGTCTCCTCAATCTCACGGACAGTGGAGGCAGACGTCCAGGGGGTAGTCACCAGCATGGAGTCTGAGCCAGAGACGTAGATCCAAACCTCCTGGTCCATGTGGTGCAGGTTGGGAAGCAGAGTCCCCAAGAGCTGAAAGAGAGCACAGTCGCTTTAGAGTATTGTGTCCGTTTTACATGTGACCAACAGTATTCTAGTATAGGATTCTGTATACCTCAAGGAACAGGGACTCGTCCCACACATGGACCCAGAAAGGGAACAGCTGCAGAACTCCAGGCTGCTCAAACAATATACAGACATATGTCAAACACAATGCAACAAGGGCACAATGTCTCATTCAGAGAAACATTAGACTTACCTGAGCACCAGGGTCAGGGGGCACAGAGGAGCCCGAGGGGGAGGAGCTGGAGGGGGAGGAGCCAGAGGGGGAGAGCCCAGGGCTGCGGCTCTCAGCAGGCTGGGAATCAAGAAAAAGAGCATGAGCCATTTGACATTTCATGCAGTTAATTGTCACTGAATATTTAAGACAGGTCAAACTCACCTGCACATGAGCAGAAGGACCAGTCTGCCGAGGCAGAGGGCGTCTGCTGCTGGCAGCCTGCAAAAGTTTAAGTTTGGTTTAAAAGAGGTAAAAATGTAAAAGGATAAAAACATGTTAAAATTCCCACAAACAATCTTAAACCAACAAGAGACAGATTTTAGTTGAGTTAAGTGTGTGAAGCTTACCTGCTGAGGAGCTGCGGGCGTCCCAGTGGTGGAGGGCCCTGGGCTGTGCAGTCTCTGGACCTGGAACATCAGAACACACAGGTGAATACCGATGTCTTTATAAAAGACATTTTAAAAAGAGCAAAGGGCAAATGTGACCAGGCCTACCGGAGCAGAAGAGGAGGGTCGAGAGCTGCCCCTTGCTGGAGAATCACCGCGGCGGGCACGAGTGATCCGAGGGACAGGCGCCGGAGACCTCTTCCTCTTCCTGCCGCCCTGTTGGACAGAAGATAATCAACATTAAATGTATGCTAAAAGACAGTATCTAAATGACAAACTAATTAAGGTCTTAGTTTGTCATTTAGATACTGTACTCCAAGTTTTCAAAGACATGGGCAATCGGGGTTAGTTTTCAAAAAACAAATGTAGTGCAACAGGATGCTTATTTTAATATCTGTGTGCATTGCCTATGTTTTATTTGGTTAGTGTTGTAAATGTATTGTAGTTTATAAAGTCGATTAATGTTACTGCAATCAATACTCAAATCAAACATTTTTGTTGAACATGCATAAAGGTGAGCCATTTGGCCACTTTGTGTTGATCCACTCCAAATTCAATAAAATTCGGTAAAACACAACACTTATTTTCAGTAAGCAACATTAAATAAAATACTCTGGGTTGTTGTAAGTTCACCAATTACTGAGCAGATTTAGTAGAACCTGCTACTACTGTACAACTGTACCTTGGGAGATTTTGCCTTTTAATGATATATTTACAAAGCAAATCCCTTATATTTATTAAAAACATACATATACATTGAGGATTCATTCTTTTTGTACAAATATAGTTCAAGTAACTTTAGTACCAAATCTGTGTTTTGGCCAAATATGGCCACATCAAACAATATATTTAAATGTGAACATGTTACTAAACTATATTAAACCCTGTTCAAATATATTTGATTATTATATTTTCCATTTCTATTTCTATTTTCAGTGTGTTAGCTAGTTAATGGTACTTTGTCAATGTTACTGATGCCAAGTAGAAGTAGTAAATACTGAAAGTAGCCTTATAGCTAACGTTGTTATTTATGCTAATAATCATCGCAAATGCTTTTTAAAAAGACAGATTTTCTTTACCATGCCACAGTTGAACTTGAAGGCTGGTGGTGTTCAAGTGCTGCTGAACTTGAAGGCTGATGAAGTTCAAGTGCTGTGGGAACAAAAACAAAGCTGCGTGAGGCTGCGGTGGAGCTAGTTTAGCTGCTATTAGCCGTTAGCTTAGTCTGCGGAGAACAAGTGCGTGGCTTCTCTCTCGGGGACAAGAGCGAAATGGCGAAGAATTCGAATGTTGTCCATAGCAACAACATTATGTTGTTTTTATTTGAATGTTGTGTAGCCATTGGCAACCATGGAATGGGTGGTAAGATGTGCGTGTTACCTGTTGATGCTTTCATGGGAAGAGCCATAGACATCAATCTTTCCAAATCCAATGAGCTAGACCAGTTTGGGCCAAAAACCTCTCTACTGTCCAAATCTTAGTTTTTGCTGCAGTCAGCAGTTAAAAGTATTGGAATTATCATAAACACATAATGGCTCCATCAGTGTGAATGCACATACACCACTACAGTCTATAATTTTACTGTCTAAACAACCAACCAAGGATTTTATACACTTTATGTATTGCTGTTTTTAAAACATTTCACTTGCTAATAGTGAACCTGGTTGGAGACTAAAAAGCTCAAACTCTTGTTTAACGTTCTTTTATTATATCAGTTCTGCTGATATCTTCATTATTGAATTTGCACACAAAGGGACCCGCATATGCCAGATTTGGGCAACCAATTTTGGAAACTTTGCATAGAGCCACAACACATCATTTTAGCTAAAGTATCCTTGACCTTTATAAGCAATTTTAAATATTTCACTTTTTTAGTCAAGAGCATCCTCTGCAGTAGTAACGGGTCAGAGGTACCACTGGTAGGTGCTGTTGTAGTCATTGTCTGATGTGTCACTGTCGTCTCTACACAGAGGTCGGCCCTTTTTTTTGGCTATAACTGGAGTAGTTGAGGGTGGCTTTTAACAGGGCAGAAGATTCCTGTGCACTACTCTGTCTCTTCCTTTACCATTTTCAGGACTTATCCAGTACACTAGACTATCTTGTGTTTTTCTCTCTTTCACTTTGTAGACTTAATCTTCTCAGTAGGACTGAATCTTTGCAGGACCACCTCTGGGTGTAAGGTTCTGGAGGAGGACTCTGTCACCTTACCACCAATCTACCTTTGATTTTTTTGTCTTAGTAGGTCTTTGTCAGCTATTTTTGCTGCAATGGCGTAGGCCTCCTTCTTCCAGCTTGTCATCATAGTCTACGTGGGACTCTTCGTTCTTAAGGTAAACAACAGGTCAATTGGCAAGTGTGGGCACAGCCAAAGACAAAGTAATCTGGAGTGTAGCCTGTTGTTTCACTTTTCGTCCAACAGTATGTGTGAACAACAACAGCTAGTGACTCTTTCCATCTTCTTTCTGCTTTTTTTCTAGGGTGTGGGCAGCAGGGTGTGGTTAAATATCTCCACCTGACCATTACCCTGTGGGTGGTAGGGTGTGGTGTGAGAGCCCTGGACAGTTCTTTGAGCTTGGCCATTAACCGACAGTTGCTGGTGTCTTTTGGTTCCCTAAATGATCATTGCGTGTGTGTATCAGTCTGTGTGTATCAGTGTGTGTTTGGATCAGTGCGTGTGTGTATCAGTGTGTGTTTGGATCAGTGCGTGTGTGTATCAGTGTGTGTTTGGATCAGTGCGTGTGTGTAGGGGTGTGTTTGTGTGTGTGTAGGGGTGTGTGTGTATGTGTCTGTTTGTGTGTTTGTTTGTGTGTGTGTATGTCTGTGTGGGGGGGGTGTCTGTTGGGGTGTGTGTTTGTGTGTGTGTATGTCTGTGTGTGTATGTGTCTGTTTGTGTGTTTGTTTGTGTGTGTGTTTGTGTGTGTGTATGTCTGTGTGTGTATGTGTCTCTTTGTGGGGGTGTTTGTGTGTGTGTATGTCTGTGTGTGTATGTGTCTGTTTGTGTGTGTGTATGTCTGTGTGTGTGTCTGTTTGTGTGTGTGTTTGTGTTTGTGTGTATGTCTGTGTGTCTCTGTGTGTCTGTGTGTCTGTTTGTGTGTGTATGTGTCTGTTTGTGTGTGTGTTTGTGTGTTTGTGCTCAGGTGTAAAGTGAGTGCAGAGCTCAGCCTGTCCTCTGGCGCCCCCTGTGTGGCTCAGTGTGAGAAGTGCAGCTGTGACATCAGGGCGACCTTCACCCCGTCCCTCCTCCACCCGTACAGCACCGTCCTGGGACACCTCCAGCTCCACAACACCACCGCCCTCGACCTCCTGCTCAACCGCTGCCTCTTCACTGTCGGCTGTTTGACCTGCTCCCACGACTCAGCTGTAGAGGTCAGAGCACGAGGGTCAGAGCACGAGGGGTCAGAGCACGAGGGGTCAGAGCACGAGGGTTAGAGCATGAGGGTCAGAGCACGAGGTGTCAGAGCACGAGGGTTAGAGCATGAGGGGTCAGAGCGCGAGGGGTCAGAGCGCGAGGGGTCAGAGCATGAGGGGTCAGAGCGCGAGGGGTCAAAACGCGAGGGGTCAGAGCACGAGGGTCAGAGCACGAGGGGTCAGAGCAGGAGGTGTCAGAGCACGAGGGTCAGAACACGAGGGGTCAGAGCACGAGGGGTCAGAGCAGGAGGTGTCAGAGCACGAGGGTCAGAACACGAGGGGTCAGAATACGAGGGTCAGAGCACGAGGGTTCAGAGCACGAGGGTTCAGAGCGCGAGGGGTCAGAACGCGAGGGGTCAGAGCACGAGGGGTCAGAGCACGAGGGATCAGAATATGAGGGGTCAGAGCACGAGGGGTCAGAGCACGAGGGGTCAGAGCACGGGGGGTCAGAGCACGAGGTGTCAGAATACGAGGGGTCAGAGCGCAAGGGGTCAGAACGCGAGGGGTCAGAGCACGAGGGGTCAGAACTCGAGGGTCAGAGCACGAGGGGTCAGAACACGAGGGTCAGAACGGGTCAGAGCGCGAGGTGTCAGAATACGAGGGGTCAGAACACGAGGGGTCAGAGCGCGAGGGGTCAGAGCACGAGGGTCAGAACGGGTCAGAGCACGAGGTGTCAGAGCACGAGGGTCAGAACGGGGCAGAGCACGAGGGGTCAAAACACGAGGGGTCAGAATACGAGGGGTCAGAGCACGAGGGGTCAGAACGGGTCAGAGCACGGGGGTCAGAGCACGAGGGGTCAGAGCACGAGGTGTCAGAGCATGAGGGGTCAGAGCACGAGGGTCAGAACACGAGGGGTCAGAACACGAGGGGTCAGAGCACGATGGGTCAGAACGCGAGGGGTCAGAGCGCGAGGGGTCAGAGCACGAGGGTCAGAACGGGTCAGAGCACGAGGTGTCAGAGCACGAGGGGTCAGAGCATGAGGGGTCAGAACACAAGGGGTCAGAGCACGAGGGGTCAGAATACGAGGGGTCAGAGCACGAGGGGTCAGAATGGGTCAGAGCACGAGGGGTCAGAGCACGAGGGGTCAGAACGGGTCTGAGCACGAGGGGTCAGAACACGAGGGGTCAGAACGGGTCAGAGCACGAGGGGTCAGAACACAAGGGGTCAGTAAACCGCTCAGGGTCGTTACATTGACTTTCATTTCATAGAGACTGATCCTAAACTTTAAAAGTCTCATATTCCTCTTTTCTCTGTTTTAATGTCGTTTCCTCGTCTCACACAGACCTGGAGTTGTGTTTTGTTTCATTCTCACATGTTTAACACACAAAGCTGCAGATTTAGGCTGAAAACACTCTGTTCCACCTTGTGATGTCATCATGTGGTGATACAGGAAGTGCTCCACTGTGTTTTTAAACTCCACACACCTTCATTTCTAGAATCATTTGGATCATTTCAGTCCTGGAGTTGTCTCTTATCTCGACTGAACTAAAGGTAAAAGGAGGAGGAACTTGGAAACTTCCACTTAATGACATCTCAAGGTGGAACAGAGCATTTTGAGCTTTGGAGATGTGACAGACTAATAATAAAGTGTGACTCAAACATGTGAGAATGAAACAAAACACAACTCCAGGTCTGTTTCAATGAGGACACAGTGTTAGGACATGGATTAAACCTCATATGGGTCAGTTTTGCTGTAGTTTAAACCATTTTTACTTTCGTCGGAACCTTAATATTAATCCAAACTTATTTTAATCTTTGCTGTAGCTCTAATAATCGCCTCCTCGAGGCAGGTCCTCACGTTTGTGTGTTTATATTTACAGATTTTATTCCCTCAGACTGTGACCCATTTGCTCCAAACATCTTAAACATCCACACAAATATAAACATGTGTTTCCCTCAGAATCTGTCCTACGGCCAAACCAAAGAGTTAAACTGTGAGCACTGCCACGACAAACTCAGCCTCCAGGTCCAAAGTGCACGATTCCTGCTGATTCAGCCCCGCAGCAGCAAAACAGGTGAGCGCCCCCTACATGTGAATCCTGGGACCGCAGCCTCACAGCCTCTTCTGTGTCTGCAGGTCCGAGCGACAGCACCGTCCACCTGAGAGCACCCCGAGACCCCGCCGTGCAGAAGGGCAAGCCCCTCCCCCAGAAAGGAGCCTGTAAACACTACAGACAGAGCCACCGCTGGCTCAGGTACTCACTCTAATGGGGTACTCTCTCCACTCTAACGGGGTACTCTCTCCATTCTAACGGGGTACTCGCTCCACTCTAACGGGGTACTCTCTCCACTCTAACGGGGTACTCTCTCCACTCTAACGGGGTACTCGCTCCACTCTAACGGGGTACTCTCTCCACTCTAACGGGGTACTCTCTCCATTCTAACGGGGTACTCTCTCCACTCTAACGGGGTACTCTCTCCACTCTAACGGGGTACTCTCTCCACTCTAACAGGGTACTCTCCATTCTAACGGGGGACTCTCTCCACTCTAACAGGGTACTCTCTCCACTCTAACGGGGTACTCTCTCCACTCTAACGGGGTACTCGCTCCACTCTAACGGGGTACTCTCTCCACTCTAACGGGGTACTCTCTCCATTCTAACGGGGTACTCGCTCCACTCTAACGGGGTACTCTCTCCACTCTAATGGGGTACTCGCTCCACTCTAACGGGGTACTCTCTCCAGTCTAACGGGGTACTCTCTCCACTCTAACAGGGTACTCTCTCCACTCTAACAGGGTACTCTCTTTATTCTAACGGGGTACT
Source organism: Periophthalmus magnuspinnatus (assembly GCF_009829125.3). Lineage (NCBI taxonomy): Eukaryota > Metazoa > Chordata > Actinopteri > Gobiiformes > Gobiidae > Periophthalmus > Periophthalmus magnuspinnatus. The sequence goes on from NC_047126.1 coordinate 36,015,955, forward strand.
CTCTCCACTCTAACGGGGTACTCTCTCCACTCTAACGGGGTACTCGCTCCACTCTAACGGGGTACTCTCTCCACTCTAACGGGGTACTCTCTCCATTCTAACGGGGTACTCGCTCCACTCTAACGGGGTACTCTCTCCACTCTAATGGGGTACTCGCTCCACTCTAACGGGGTACTCTCTCCAGTCTAACGGGGTACTCTCTCCACTCTAACAGGGTACTCTCTCCATTCTAACGGGGTACTCTCTCCACTCTAACGGGGTACTCTCTCCATTCTAACGGGGTACTCGCTCCACTCTAACGGGGTACTCTCTCCACTCTAACGGGGTACTCTCTCCACTCTAACGGGGTACTCTCTCCATTCTAACGGGGTACTCTCTCCACTCTAACGGGGTACTCTCTCCACTCTAACGGGGTACTCTCTCCACTCTAACGGGGTACTCTCTGCATTCTAACGGGGTACTCTCTGCATTCTAACGGGGTACTCTCTCCACTCTAACGGGGTACTCTCTCCACTCTAACGGGGTACTCTCTGCATTCTAACGGGGTACTCTCTCCACTCTAACGGGGTACTCTCTCCACTCTAACAGGGTACTCTCTCCACTCTAACAGGGTACTCGCTCCACTCTAACGGGGTACTCTCTCCAGTCTAACGGGGTACTCTCTTCATTCTAACGGGGTACTCTCTCCACTCTAACAGGGTACTCTCTTTATTCTAACGGGGTACTCTCTCCACTCTAACGGGGTACTCTCTTTATTCTAACGGGGTACTCTCTCCATTCTAACGGGGTACTCTCTCCACTCTAACAGGGTACTCGCTCCACTCTAACGGGGTACTCTCTCCAGTCTAACGGGGTACTCTCTCCACTCTAACAGGGTACTCTCTCCATTCTAACGGGGTACTCTCTCCACTCTAACAGGGTACTCTCTTTATTCTAACGGGGTACTCTCTCCACTCTAACGGGGTACTCTCTCCATTCTAACGGGGTACTCGCTCCACTCTAACGGGGTACTCTCTCCACTCTAACGGGGTACTCTCTCCACTCTAACGGGGTACTCTCTCCATTCTAACGGGGTACTCTCTCCACTCTAACGGGGTACTCTCTCCACTCTAACGGGGTACTCTCTCCACTCTAACGGGGTACTCTCTGCATTCTAACGGGGTACTCTCTGCATTCTAACGGGGTACTCTCTCCACTCTAACGGGGTACTCTCTCCACTCTAACGGGGTACTCTCTGCATTCTAACGGGGTACTCTCTCCACTCTAACGGGGTACTCTCTCCACTCTAACAGGGTACTCTCTCCACTCTAACAGGGTACTCGCTCCACTCTAACGGGGTACTCTCTCCAGTCTAACGGGGTACTCTCTTCATTCTAACGGGGTACTCTCTCCACTCTAACAGGGTACTCTCTTTATTCTAACGGGGTACTCTCTCCACTCTAACGGGGTACTCTCTCCATTCTAACGGGGTACTCTCTCCACTCTAACGGGGTACTCTCTTTATTCTAACGGGGTACTCTCTCCACTCTAACGGGGTACTCTCTCCACTCTAACGGGGTACTCTCTCCATTCTAACGGGGTACTCTCTCCACTCTAACAGGGTACTCGCTCCACTCTAACGGGGTACTCTCTCCACTCTAACGGGGTACTCTCTCCACTCTAACGGGGTACTCGCTCCACTCTAATGGGGTACTCTCTCCAGTCTAACGGGGTACTCTCTTCATTCTAACGGGGTACTCGCTCCACTCTAACGGGGTACTCTCTCATTCTAACAGGGTACTCTCTCCACTCTAACGGGGTACTCTCTCCACTCTAACGGGGTACTCTCTCCACTCTAACGGGTACTCTCTCCACTCTAACGAGGTACTCTCTCCATTCTAACGGGGTACTCTCTCCACTCTAACGGGGTACTCTCTCCACTCTAATGGGGTACTCTCTCCATTCTAACGGGGGACTCTCTCCACTCTAACAGGGTACTCTCTCCACTCTAACGGGGTACTCTCTCCACTCTAACGGGGTACTCTCTCCACTCTAACAGGGTACTCACTCCAGTCTAACGGGGTGCTCTCTTCATTCTAACGGGGTACTCGCTCCACTCTAACGGGGTACTCTCTCATTCTAACAGGGTACTCTCTCCACTCTAACAGGGTACTCTCTCCACTCTAACGCGGTACTCTCTCCACTCTAACAGGGTACTCTCTCCAGTCTAACGGGGTACTCTCTCCACTCTAACGGGGTACTCTCTCCACTCTAACAGGGTACTCTCCATTCTAACAGGGGACTCTCTCCACTCTAACGGGGTACTCGCTCCACTCTAACGGGGTACTCGCTCCACTCTAACGGGGTACTCGCTCCACTCTAACGGGGTACTCTCTCCACTCTAATGGGGTACTCGCTCCACTCTAACGGGGTACTCGCTCCACTCTAACGGGGTACTCTCTCCACTCTAACAGGGTACTCTCTCCATTCTAACGGGGTACTCTCTCCACTCTTACAGGGTACTCTCTTTATTCTAACGGGGTACTCTCTCCACTCTAACGGGGTACTCTCTCCACTCTAACGGGGTACTCTCTCCACTCTAACGGGGTACTCTCTGCATTCTAACGGGGTACTCTCTGCATTCTAACGGGGTACTCTCTCCACTCTAACGGGGTACTCTCTCCACTCTAACGGGGTACTCTCTGCATTCTAACGGGGTACTCTCTCCACTCTAACAGGGTACTCTCTCCACTCTAACAGGGTACTCGCTCCACTCTAATGGGGTACTCTCTCCAGTCTAACGGGGTACTCTCTTCATTCTAACGGGGTACTCTCTCCACTCTAACGGGGTACTCTCTCCATTCTAACGGGGTACTCTCCACTCTAACAGGGTACTCTCTTTATTCTAACGGGGTACTCTCTCCACTCTAACGGGGTACTCTCTCCACTCTAACGGGGTACTCTCTCCACTCTAACGGGGTACTCTCTCCATTCTAACGGGGTACTCTCTCCACTCTAACAGGGTACTCGCTCCACTCTAATGGGGTACTCTCTCCACTCTAACGGGGTACTCTCTCCACTCTAACAGGGTACTCGCTCCACTCTAATGGGGTACTCTCTCCAGTCTAACGGGGTACTCTCTTCATTCTAACGGGGTACTCGCTCCACTCTAACGGGGTACTCTCTCATTCTAACAGGGTACTCTCTCCACTCTAACGGGGTACTCTCTCCACTCTAACAGGGTACTCTCTCCACTCTAACGGGGTACTCTCTCCACTCTAACAGGGTACTCGCTCCACTCTAATGGGGTACTCTCTCCAGTCTAACGGGGTACTCTCTTCATTCTAACGGGGTACTCGCTCCACTCTAACGGGGTACTCTCTCATTCTAACAGGGTACTCTCTCCACTCTAACGGGGTACTCTCTCCACTCTAACAGGGTACTCTCTCCACTCTAACGGGGTACTCTCTCCACTCTAACGCGGTACTCTCTCCACTCTAACAGGGTACTCTCTCCAGTCTAACGGGGTACTCTCTCCACTCTAACGGGGTACTCTCTCCACTCTAACGGGGTACTCTCTCCACTCTAACGGGGTACTCGCTCCACTCTAACGGGGTACTCTCTCCACTCTAATGGGGTACTCGCTCCACTCTAACGGGGTACTCGCTCCACTCTAACGGGGTACTCTCTCCACTCTAACAGGGTACTCTCTCCATTCTAACGGGGTACTCTCTCCACTCTAACAGGGTACTCTCTTTATTCTAACGGGGTACTCTCTCCACTCTAACGGGGTACTCTCTTTATTCTAACGGGGTACTCTCTCCACTCTAACGGGGTACTCTCTCCACTCTAACGGGGTACTCTCTCCACTCTAACAGGGTACTCGCTCCACTCTAATGGGGTACTCTCTCCAGTCTAACGGGGTACTCTCTTCATTCTAACGGGGTACTCTCTCCACTCTAACAGGGTACTCTCTCCACTCTAACGGGGTACTCTCTCCACTCTAATGGGGTACTCTCTCCATTCTAACGGGGTACTCTCTCCACTCTAACAGGGTACTCTCTTTATTCTAACGGGGTACTCTCTCCACTCTAACGGGGTACTCTCTCCACTCTAACGGGGTACTCTCTCCATTCTAACGGGGTACTCTCTCCACTCTAACGGGGTACTCGCTCCACTCTAACGGGGTACTCTCTCCACTCTAACAGGGTACTCTCTCCACTCTAACAGGGTACTCTCTTTATTCTAACGGGGTACTCTCTCCACTCTAACGGGGTACTCTCTCCACTCTAACGGGGTACTCTCTCCACTCTAACGGGGTACTCGCTCCACTCTAATGGGGTACTCTCTCCACTCTAACGGGGTACTCTCTCCACTCTAACAGGGTACTCGCTCCACTCTAATGGGGTACTCTCTCCAGTCTAACGGGGTACTCTCTTCATTCTAACGGGGTACTCGCTCCACTCTAACGGGGTACTCTCTCCACTCTAATGGGGTACTCTCTCCATTCTAACGGGGGACTCTCTCCACTCTAACAGGGTACTCTCTCCACTCTAACGGGGTACTCTCTCCACTCTAACGGGGTACTCTCTCCACTCTAACAGGGTACTCACTCCAGTCTAACGGGGTGCTCTCTTCATTCTAACGGGGTACTCGCTCCACTCTAACGGGGTACTCTCTCATTCTAACAGGGTACTCTCTCCACTCTAACAGGGTACTCTCTCCACTCTAACGCGGTACTCTCTCCACTCTAACAGGGTACTCTCTCCAGTCTAACGGGGTACTCTCTCCACTCTAACGGGGTACTCTCTCCACTCTAACAGGGTACTCTCTCCATTCTAACAGGGGACTCTCTCCACTCTAACGGGGTACTCGCTCCACTCTAACGGGGTACTCGCTCCACTCTAACGGGGTACTCCGCTCCACTCTAACGGGGTACTCTCTCCACTCTAATGGGGTACTCGCTCCACTCTAACGGGGTACTCGCTCCACTCTAACGGGGTACTCTCTCCACTCTAACAGGGTACTCTCTCCATTCTAACGGGGTACTCTCTCCACTCTTACAGGGTACTCTCTTATTCTAACGGGGTACTCTCTCCACTCTAACGGGGTACTCTCTCCACTCTAACGGGGTACTCTCTCCACTCTAACGGGGTACTCTCTGCATTCTAACGGGGTACTCTCTGCATTCTAACGGGGTACTCTCTCCACTCTAACGGGGTACTCTCTCCACTCTAACGGGGTACTCTCTGCATTCTAACGGGGTACTCTCTCCACTCTAACAGGGTACTCTCTCCACTCTAACAGGGTACTCGCTCCACTCTAATGGGGTACTCTCTCCAGTCTAACGGGGTACTCTCTTCATTCTAACGGGGTACTCTCTCCACTCTAACGGGGTACTCTCTCCATTCTAACGGGGTACTCTCCACTCTAACAGGGTACTCTCTTTATTCTAACGGGGTACTCTCTCCACTCTAACGGGGTACTCTCTCCACTCTAACGGGGTACTCTCTCCACTCTAACGGGGTACTCTCTCCACTCTAACGGGGTACTCTCTCCACTCTAACAGGGTACTCGCTCCACTCTAATGGGGTACTCTCTCCACTCTAACGGGGTACTCTCTCCACTCTAACAGGGTACTCGCTCCACTCTAATGGGGTACTCTCTCCAGTCTAACGGGGTACTCTCTTCATTCTAACGGGGTACTCTCTCACACTCTAACGGGGTACTCTCTCATTCTAACAGGGTACTCTCTCCACTCTAACGGGGTACTCTCTCCACTCTAACAGGGTACTCTCTCCACTCTAACGGGGTACTCTCTCCACTCTAACAGGGTACTCGCTCCACTCTAATGGGGTACTCTCTCCAGTCTAACGGGGTACTCTCTTCATTCTAACGGGGTACTCGCTCCACTCTAACGGGGTACTCTCTCATTCTAACAGGGTACTCTCTCCACTCTAACGGGGTACTCTCTCCACTCTAACAGGGTACTCTCTCCACTCTAACGGGGTACTCTCTCCACTCTAACGCGGTACTCTCTCCACTCTAACAGGGTACTCTCTCCAGTCTAACGGGGTACTCTCTCCACTCTAACGGGGTACTCTCTCCACTCTAACGGGGTACTCTCTCCACTCTAACGGGGTACTCGCTCCACTCTAAAGGGGTACTCTCTCCACTCTAATGGGGTACTCTCTCCACTCTAACGGGGTACTCTCTCCACTCTAACGGGGTACTCTCTCCACTCTAACAGGGTACTCTCTCCATTCTAACGGGGTACTCTCTCCACTCTAACAGGGTACTCTCTTTATTCTAACGGGGTACTCTCTCCACTCTAACGGGGTACTCTCTCCACTCTAACGGGGTACTCTCTCCATTCTAACGGGGTACTCTCTCCACTCTTACAGGGTACTCTCTTTATTCTAACGGGGTACTCTCTCCACTCTAACGGGGTACTCTCTCCACTCTAACGGGGTACTCTCTCCATTCTAACGGGGTACTCTCCACTCTAACAGGGTACTCTCTTTATTCTAACGGGGTACTCTCTCCACTCTAACGGGGTACTCTCTCCACTCTAACGGGGTACTCTCTCCACTCTAACGGGGTACTCTCTCCATTCTAACGGGGTACTCTCTCCACTCTAATGGGGTACTCTCTCCACTCTAACGGGGTACTCTCTCCACTCTAACAGGGTACTCGCTCCACTCTAATGGGGTACTCTCTCCAGTCTAACGGGGTACTCTCTTCATTCTAACGGGGTACTCGCTCCACTCTAACGGGGTACTCTCTCATTCTAACCGGGTACTCTCTCCACTCTAACGGGGTACTCTCTCCACTCTAACGGGGTACTCTCTCCACTCTAATGGGGTACTCTCTCCATTCTAACGGGGGACTCTCTCCACTCTAACAGGGTACTCTCTCCACTCTAACGGGGTACTCTCTCCACTCTAACAGGGTACTCGCTCCAGTCTAACGGGGTGCTCTCTTCATTCTAACGGGGTACTCGCTCCACTCTAACGGGGTACTCTCTCATTCTAACAGGGTACTCTCTCCACTCTAACAGGGTACTCTCTCCACTCTAACGCGGTACTCTCTCCACTCTAACAGGGTACTCTCTCCAGTCTAACGGGGTACTCTCTCCACTCTAACGGGGTACTCTCTCCACTCTAACGGGGTACTCTCTCCACTCTAACGGGGTACTCTCTCCACTCTAACAGGGTACTCTCCATTCTAACAGGGGACTCTCTCCACTCTAACAGGGTACTCTCTCCACTCTAACGGGGTACTCTCTCCACTCTAACGGGGTACTCGCTCCACTCTAACGGGGTACTCTCTCCACTCTAACGGGGTACTCGCTCCACTCTAACGGGGTACTCGCTCCACTCTAACGGGGTACTCTCTCCACTCTAACAGGGTACTCTCTCCATTCTAACAGGGTACTCTCTCCACTCTAACAGGGTACTCTCTTTATTCTAACGGGGTACTCTCTCCACTCTAACGGGGTACTCTCTCCACTCTAACGGGGTACTCTCTGCATTCTAACGGGGTACTCTCTCCACTCTAACGGGGTACTCTCTCCACTCTAACGGGGTACTCTCTGCATTCTAACGGGGTACTCTCTCCACTCTAACAGGGTACTCTCTCCACTCTAACGGGGTACTCTCTCCACTCTAACGGGGTACTCTCTCCATTCTAACGGGGTACTCTCTCCACTCTAACAGGGTACTCTCTTTATTCTAACGGGGTACTCTCTCCACTCTAACGGGGTACTCTCTCCACTCTAACGGGGTACTCTCTCCATTCTAACGGGGTACTCTCTCCACTCTAACAGGGTACTCGCTCCACTCTAATGGGGTACTCTCTGCAGTCTAACGGGGTACTCTCTTCATTCTAACGGGGTACTCGCTCCACTCTAACGGGGTACTCTCTCATTCTAACAGGGTACTCTCTCCACTCTAACGGGGTACTCTCTCCACTCTAACGGGGTACTCTCTCCACTCTAACAGGGTACTCGCTCCAGTCTAACGGGGTGCTCTCTTCATTCTAACGGGGTACTCGCTCCACTCTAACGGGGTACTCTCTCATTCTAACAGGGTACTCTCTCCACTCTAACAGGGTACTCTCTCCACTCTAACGCGGTACTCTCTCCACTCTAACAGGGTACTCTCTCCAGTCTAACGGGGTACTCTCTCCACTCTAACAGGGTACTCTCTCCACTCTAACGGGGTACTCTCTCCACTCTAACGGGGTACTCTCTCATTCTAACAGGGCACTCTCTCCACTCTAACGGGGTACTCTCTTTATTCTAACGGGGTACTCTCTCCACTCTAACGGGGTACTCTCTCCACTCTAACGGGGTACTCTCTCATTCTAACAGGGCACTCTCTCCACTCTAACGGGGTACTCTCTTTATTCTAACGGGGTACTCTCTTCATTCTAACGGGGTACTCGCTCCACTCTAACGGGGTACTCTCTCATTCTAACAGGGTACTCTCTCCACTCTAACGCGGTACTCTCTCCACTCTAACAGGGTACTCTCTCCAGTCTAACGGGGTACTCTCTCCACTCTAACAGGGTACTCTCTCCACTCTAACGGGGTACTCTCTCCACTCTAACGGGGTACTCTCTCATTCTAACAGGGCACTCTCTCCACTCTAACGGGGTACTCTCTTTATTCTAACGGGGTACTCTCTCCACTCTAACGGGGTACTCTCTCCACTCTAACGGGGTACTCTCTCATTCTAACAGGGCACTCTCTCCACTCTAACGGGGTACTCTCTTTATTCTAACGGGGTACTCTCTCCACTCTAACGGGGTACTCTCTCATTCTAACAGGGCACTCTCTCCACTCTAACGGGGTACTCTCTTTATTCTAACGGGGTACTCTCTCCACTCTAACGGGGTACTCTCTCCACTCTAACGGGGTACTCTCTGCATTCTAACGGGGTACTCTCTCCACTCTAACGGGGTACTCTCTCCACTCTAACGGGGTACTCTCTGCATTCTAACGGGGTACTCTCTCCACTCTAACGGGGTACTCTCTCCACTCTAACGGGGTACTCTCTCCACTCTAACGGGGTACTCTCTCCACTCTAACAGGGTACTCGCTCCACTCTAATGGGGTACTCTCTCCAGTCTAACGGGGTACTCTCTTCATTCTAACGGGGTACTCTCTCCACTCTAACAGGGTACTCTCTCCACTCTAACGGGGTACTCTCTCCACTCTAACGGGGTACTCTCTCCATTCTAACGGGGTACTCTCTCCACTCTAACAGGGTACTCTCTTTATTCTAACGGGGTAATCTCTCCACTCTAACGGGGTACTCTCTCCACTCTAACGGGGTACTCTCTCCATTCTAACGGGGTACTCTCTCCACTCTAACAGGGTACTCGCTCCACTCTAATGGGGTACTCTCTCCACTCTAACGGGGTACTCTCTCCACTCTAACAGGGTACTCGCTCCACTCTAATGGGGTACTCTCTCCAGTCTAACGGGGTACTCTCTTCATTCTAACGGGGTACTCGCTCCACTCTAACGGGGTACTCTCTCATTCTAACAGGGTACTCTCTCCACTCTAACGGGGTACTCTCTCCACTCTAACAGGGTACTCTCTCCACTCTAACGGGGTACTCTCTCCATTCTAACGGGGTACTCTCTCCACTCTAACGGGGTACTCTCTCCACTCTAACGGGGTACTCTCTCCATTCTAACGGGGGACTCTCTCCACTCTATCAGGGTACTCTCTCCACTCTAACGGGGTACTCTCTCCACTCTAACGGGGTACTCTCTCCACTCTAACAGGGTACTCGCTCCAGTCTAACGGGGTGCTCTCTTCATTCTAACGGGGTACTCGCTCCACTCTAACGGGGTACTCTCTCATTCTAACAGGGTACTCTCTCCACTCTAACAGGGTACTCTCTCCACTCTAACGCGGTACTCTCTCCACTCTAACAGGGTACTCTCTCCAGTCTAACGGGGTACTCTCTCCACTCTAACAGGGTACTCTCTCCACTCTAACGGGGTACTCTCTCCACTCTAACGGGGTACTCTCTCATTCTAACAGGGCACTCTCTCCACTCTAACGGGGTACTCTCTTTATTCTAACGGGGTACTCTCTCCACTCTAACGGGGTACTCTCTCCACTCTAACGGGGTACTCTCTCATTCTAACAGGGCACTCTCTCCACTCTAACGGGGTACTCTCTTTATTCTAACGGGGTACTCTCTCCACTCTAACGGGGTACTCTCTCATTCTAACAGGGCACTCTCTCCACTCTAACGGGGTACTCTCTTTATTCTAACGGGGTACTCTCTCCACTCTAACGGGGTACTCTCTAAGGGCCTCTGCAGTGTATTCCAGTGGTTCTTAACCTGGTTCGATCGAACCCTCGGGGTTCGGTGAGTCAGTCCCGGGGGTTCAGACTCATATGATTCGTGGACTGTGAGCGTCTCCAGACTCCGGCCGTGTCCTAATTCGACAAATGCACCTTTCCTGCGCCGAACACTGCTCCCTCCAAGCTGCGCGCGTGCGCACTGCTGACACGGTCTCCGCGCACAGAAAATCTGTGCTGCGCACAAAAAAAATCAAACCGGAGTTGAAAATAAAATAAACACACAACAATTCATTCTGCGCTATTTTTCAGTGTGAGTCAGTGAGTGTGACCGGGACGAGCTGCTCCAGACAATTATGTGAGTCACAGACGGATTTGTGCAGATTATCGACGCCATTGACAGGCTCCTCATGTCCCGCTCCCAGAGTTTTAGCCGATGTGGCCGATGTGGAGTGAAAACTCACTGATGATTCTAAGTGTTTAACTCCTTAATGTTCCGACAGCCCGCCCTCGGGCAAAGATCTGCGAGTAAAATTACGCGCGCGTAATTGCTTAATTTTACGCACTGTTTTGCAACAGTTTTGTGTTTTAAACATGACGAAACGGACAAAACAAAGGACGTACGCGACCGAGGACACTGTGGATGTTTGTACAAGTTAAACTAGAGGCATCTGGACCTGGAGCGGTTCATGGAACCGAGTGAAGATCATGATGGACTCAGGAGCAGAGGACCTGATGTGCTGATGGACTGGATGCTGTTCCTGATCGGTAAACGTGGTTTATTCTGCTATTGACTTAATTGTGGATCAAATGTGTATTATGTGTAATCATTAGCATTAGATAATGCCAATCTGCGCCCCCCCCCCTCCAACTACCAATCATTCACTCACACACCACTTTGGTGAAGTGTCTTGCCTAAGGACACAATGACAAAACTAAAGACACAATGACAGAAGTTGGTCCGAGCGGGACTCGATCCTCCAACCTCTGTCACAGAATGACTCACACTGTCACATGTACAGTGTATTTTTAGTTTCCAGTGTGTGATTGTTCACACAATAGCAGTGTGTGGTTTGTAAATATATATTTATTTTGACCTATACCACTTGTTTTGAATATATTTTATTTACAAAAACACATTTTATATTGTGTTTTGATATGATATATAAATGTACAGTAATAGAGCAGCTGTGCAGATACAGATTTCTCTCTGTGTATTGGTCATTGATACTGTCACTTTGAACGGCATAAAAACATAAAATGACATAAAAACGAAGAAAAGGAACAGACTTTGCTGTGAAAATGACATGAGTGGCCAAGAGGAAGCCACGCATTTCTGACCTGGTCTCTCAAAGGAAACAGCAGAAGTCACTGATTTGCAGTAAATATTCATTATTATTGTGGCCTGGTGGAAATGAGGTGATGGGTGTGTGTTAAAATGTTAAAAATAATAAATAGCATAAATACAATAAGTTCATTATTGGAATACATAATACAATACAAAATTAAAATAATTTCAGTGTGATAGTGTTAAAAAAGGTCATGTCTTTGTGAAAAGGTGTGTGTGTAATGTGTTGTGAGTTCATACATTGTGTTGGTTTTATTCTTTGAACACAGTGATGTTAATGCACGGTTTATTTTGTGCACCAGTAAAACAAACATATGGCTTGAATTTAAAAAAAATTATATTTTATTTTTCAATAAAGAAGGGTTCAGTGAATGTGCATATGGAACCGGTGGGGTTCAGTACCTCCAACAAGGTTAAGAACCACTGCTGTATTCATACTTTGAGGTGACATCATCCTCACCTCTTCCCCTCCTCCCTCGCTTCTCTCCGCCCGCCTGAAGTTTTACCTTAAAGTAGAATTACACCTGATCTTAACAGAACACTTTTAATATCGTTTGCGTTGAGTTTTGTCGACTGCAGCTCAAGTTCAACATGTGAAATAAAAAGCACCGAGCCCATGACACAGGGAGGCGTCCAGCTGTTTTTGTTTTTTTAAAGCACATTTTTAAGCCTCGCTATCCACGTTTTTCCCATAACAGGTTTTCAGATTTGTACTAATTAGTATTTAATTTGATGGGAAAGTAAATGTGGAAATATCAGTTTTACTCGGGTCGAGGTTTGTGAAGAAAACGTGAGAAAAAAGTCCAGTTTGTTTCTGTAACAGTTTATTTTGATAAATATAGATGGATTATTAAAGCCACAGACTCAGACACATGTCCAGTGCACATTATCACAACATTCAACAAAACAGGACAGTGTGTGTGTGGGGGTGTGTGGGTGTGTGTGTGGGGGGGTGTTTGTGTGTGTGTGTTTGTGTAAATTAGAAGAGCAAATGACGTTAGTTATGAAATCACCGTCACATCTTTTGTACGTGTCCAACCAGGAAGTAAAAAGAGATTTTTATGGAATCATGTTAACTGTGCTTGAAAGAGCAATCTGACCTTTAACCCTGAGCTGTGTGTGAGTGTGTGTCACGGTGTGTGTGTGTGAGGGGGTGTGTGTGTGAGTGTGTGATGCTGTGTGTCTCATATTTGTGTGTTTTTCAGAGTTTTTGTAATGCAAAGCCGTGTGTGTGAGTGTGTGAGTGTGTTTGTGTGTCTCATATTTGTGTGTTTTTTCAGAGTTATTGTAATGCAAAGCCGTGTGTGTGAGTGTGAGTGTGTGAGTGTGTTTGTGTGTCTCATATTTGTGTGTTTTTCAGAGTTTTTGTAATGCAAAGCCGTGTGTGTGAGTGTGAGTGTGTGAGTGTGTTTGTGTGTCTCATATTTGTGTGTTTTTCAGAGTTTTTGTAATGCAAAGCCGTGTGTGAGCTGTGGGAGCCTGATGACCAGAGACTCTTACAGTCGTCACTGGGAGGGAGGTCAGGGCTGTCGCAACAATGTGCAGGTAAAAACGCACACCTCACAACGCACTCACACAACACAAACGTCCTGACAAGAATTATTTCTGTTTTTAGAAATGATCGTCAAACATACACCAATAGTAACAAGACGATCTCACGGAAAGCAGCGAGTGAGAAGAAATAATGAGTCACACGTCACACGTCATTCAATCAAACACAAGTGACCAGTGTTTACATGATTATTCTCAAATACTTAAACCAAACCAACTTTATCACACTTGGATCATGGGACTTTATCAATTCAGATTCACATGAACCTGATTCAGATGTGGAGTTTTATTTGGAACAGAGACATTTAAATCTGATGAAGCTTCTTAAAATCTCAGTTTTTATCATGAATTTGAAGAATCCTGTTTTCTGACGTCTCCAAAATGATCAAAAGTCATAGATATTTCATTAAAATGAGTCTTTGACATGAAGCATTTTCTGATCATCATCATCCGCTTTTTATGAAAAATAAAAGTTTCAAAATTTTCCCCTGAGGTTTTTGTGTTTCTGTGGTGTCACTTTTACTCAGCTCTTTGTAGTTTCACTTAATCTACTTTAAGAATTAGCCACTAAACACTGAACATGAGCTCAGCACAGGCCAGACTCTGTGAGGCAGCAGCCCGTGTCCAGCCTGTGTCCAGTGTCCAGCCTGTGTCCAGTGTCCAGACTGTGTCCAGACTGTGTCCAGTGTCCAGCCCGTGTCCAGCCTGTGTCCAGTGTCCAGCCTGTGTCCAGACTGTGTCCAGACTGTGTCCAGCCCGTGTCCAGCCCGTGTCCAGCCCGTGTCCAGCCTGTGTCCAGCCTGTGTCCAGTGTCCAGCCCGTGTCCAGCCTGTGTCCAGCCTGTGTCCAGCCTGTGTCTAGTGTCCAGCCCGTGTCCAGTGTCCAGCCCGTGTCCAGCCTGTGTCCAGCCCGTGTCCAGTGTCCAGCCTGTGTCCAGTGTCCAGCCCGTGTCCAGCCTGTGTCCAGTGTCCAGCCTGTGTCCAGTGTCCAGCCCGTGTCCAGCCTGTGTCCAGCCCGTGTCCAGTGTCCAGCCTGTGTCCAGTGTCCAGCCCGTGTCCAGCCTGTGTCCAGTGTCCAGCCTGTGTCCAGTGTCCAGCCCGTGTCCAGCCCGTGTCCAGCATGTTAAACAGCAGCAGCCCGTGGCGCGGTCAGTCCTCACAGACCCCGCTCCAGCAGCTCTGGGACCACCTCCTGCTCCACCACCGGCCGCTCGTCTCTTCTCCGTTCTTCCCTCTGCTCTTGGCGTTCTCCAGTTACGTTTTCTTCAGCGTTCCGTTTGCGGTGATGGACGTCGTGGGGGACAGGCTGCCTTATTTCTACCAGTTCAAGATCCAGCCGAGCAGAAAGCCCACGTTAAAGATGATGTGTAAGAGCTTCATGACGGCGCTGTTTAACCATGTGTTTTTTGTTTTGCCGGCCGTGGTCGTCGGAGCTTTCGTCCTCCCGTCGCCCGTGCTGCCTCAGGACGCCCCGACGCTCTATGACGTGTGCGTGGACGGACTCGCCTCTCTCCTCCTCTTTGACACGCAGTATTATCTTTGGCATTTCATACACCACAAGAACCCACAGCTGTACAAATGGATCCACGCCGTTCACCACGAGTACATGTCTCCTTTCTCCTGGTCAACAGAACAGCTCAGCGTCCCCGAGCTCATGACCGTAGGATTCTGGAGTAACCTGGACCCGATAGTGCTGCGCTGCCACCCGCTGACCACATGGGCCGTGACCGTGGTCAGTATCTGGATGAGCGTGGAGGATCACATCGGCTACGACCTGCCCTGGAGCCTCAGTCGCCTGGTGCCCTGTGGACTTCTGGGAGGAGCAGCGGCTCACGACCTGCACCACCAAAAACCAAACAGGAACTACGCCCCGTTCTTCAGCCACTGGGACAGACTGTTTGGGACTGAGGAGAAGCTCACGAGGAAAGAGTGAGAGGGAGGACGAGTGAGAGGGAGGACGAGTGAGAGGGGGGACGAGTGAGACAGGGGACGAGTGAGAGGGGGGACGAGTGAGAGGGAGGACGAGTGAGAGGGGACGAGTGAGACGGAGGACGAGTGAGACGGAGGACGAGTGAGACGGAGGACGAGTGAGGAGGGGGACGAGTGAGAGGGGGGACGAGTGAGAGGGGGGACGAGTGAGAGGGAGGACGAGTGAGAGGGAGGACGAGTGAGAGGGAGGACGAGTGAGAGGGGACGAGTGAGGAGGGGGACGAGTGAGACGGAGGACGAGTGAGAGTGGGGACGAGTGAGAGGGAGGACGAGTGAGAGGGGGGACGAGTGAGAGGGAGGACGAGTGAGACGGAGGACGAGTGAGAGGGAGGACGAGTGAGAGGGAGGACGAGTGAGAGGGGGGACGAATGAGACGGAGGACGAGTGAGACGGAGGACGAGTGAGACGGAGGACGAGTGAGACGGAGGACGAGTGAGACGGAGTCAGTTGTGGTTTGGACGTGGACAGATCGTGTCTTCTCTGGGGGACACTTCTTATGCGATTTGCTTTGTGCTTTTTAACATTTTGGGAAAAAGTAAGAAAATTCTTCCAAAATGAAAGTTAAACAAGAGAATTGTGTAAATGTTGTGTATTTTGCAAATTTAAACTCTTAGGACCCAAACTATTAATATGGCATTGCCACACATTATATAAACAAACTGAAATCAAAAACATGTCTTTATACACACATCATTTTAAATGTGTTTATTTTTACACATATTAAAGAAATTCATCCTGTTTTAAAAGTGCAGTGGAATGTTTTATGGCTGGGCAAAAAAAAACATTAAATTGTCTCCTCCATTCAGTGAAGAGTGAGCGTCAAACACACTCCATAAGAGAAAGAACCAACACAGAGAGAGCAGCTCAGGACACAGTCTGCTGTCATCTCCATCTCAAACACACTGACCTTTGGCTCAGATCTGAACACGGAGTGTGAACTGCTCTGAAATCAGTGACGTCGCATTAAACGTGCAGCCCCAATATTTGATGCAATAGTCGATTTTCATTTCATGAATGAGACAATTTTATTTTGAGGCAAAAACGCCTCTAGAATGTTTTTTATGAGCCTTAAACACGTCAGCTACAGAACTCGAGCCCTGTCCAGGTGTGTCCAGGCTCATGATGCTTCGTTACAGAACCACATTAAATCCACTTATGTAACGTCAGATTGACTCAGCACTTATTTCTTTACAGTTCAAATTCCAGATGAGAATAATCGGCTTGAACCAAAGCCCCGTATTGTGGGTCGCTGGGGTCAGGGGGAGCGCCACCTCTGAACAGTGGAACAGGAGAATGAAAAAGGCTGCACAAAGTTACATAAAACACATTTATTAATTTAATAAAACCCACAGTGTCAGTGCAGGCTCCGGTTTAAATACTGGACAAACATGTTGATGATCTGGGCCCCGTCCTCCGTCGGGTGACTCTTTGTGTAACTGATGAACTGCCGTCGTAACTTCCGCAGCTCTGCCATGTTGATGTTTCTGGAAAGTTCTATGTTTGAACGTTAAGGACCATGAGGAGGCGAAAACCCTGAAGAAAAACTGTACTTAAAGAGGCACTGTGGAACTTTTCTGGTGCGGGGTCGGTCTCCTGGTTGAACGTCTCCAGTTTGTCGTTAAATATAAATCTGTTAAAATGAGTCACAGGCACTTTAAGATTTGACAAAAAAACACAAGACTTTTTTCCCGCAGTTCGGACATTTTTTACGTTTCAAATTTTACTTCCTGGTTGTCATGACGTCACACGACTGATAGACCAGATCAAAATCTGAGAATTATAAAAACGTAAACTTAAATATTACATGTTACTGTGACCATACTTGGGTTAACGGGGGCGGCGGGCGACATCTCCTTGTCTCCCTGGTGATATGTTTGCCTGGAATGTCCCACAGTAGGACATTAAACGTAAGTCATTGACTTGGCCATTGGTGAGATTGTGTTAAATCTGTAATAAACCCATTGAGGCAACATTTAATCTGCAACTGATGTCAATCTGGGAGTGTTCTATATGTATCTCTATCGTGGAATGTTTAGCAGTTACCATGGAGACAAGGGTTAGGGCACAATCCACATTTCCAGGAGCCTGTGGTCAGTCCGAGCTCATGGTTCTATTTAAGAGTTTGATTTTACACAAAAACTGCTAAACATGCTAACGCTAACGCTAATGCTAGCTTGTGACTAATGTTATTTGAGAGACTTGTTTCACAGATCAGATCAGGTCATCTGTTTTAATTCCAACTACACCAGTTCTTTAAGGTCAGACTGTGTTAAAGCCTCAGACAGAGCAGTGCCTTCAGTTAGCATCTCACTCAGAATGTGGATGACATCAGCTGCAAATTATGAATTGGAAACGGTGGTAAACTTAAGATGAAATATTTAAATTAATCTCACAGTGGTTGAACGAGCAGCGTCAGGACGGAAACTTCAAGCAACAAGTTCAAAAACCCGTTTGGCCTTTGCTTTAAAAACGTCTTGGACCATCGGCTTTAATTTGATTCTTTGATCGTCTCCCGTCGACTTCCTCATCCCTCAAAACGTCACACAGCCACGAAAATTATGTTTTGTTTATTATTTTTTTACTTATTTATACTTGGGGAGAAAAAAGAGCTCATTAAAGGTGTAACATGTAACTTTTTTGGTGAAGGCAAAACACCATCTGCTTTTCTCAATGCGACGCTTCTACGACTTTAAACCTGTCCTGTTGAGCTTGTGTCTCTATGGTTCTCATCTCTGTTATAATTTACACATTTTAAATCACAATATTCATCTAAAAACCTTAATAAAACAAACAAATCCACTGACTGCCGCGTTAGAAAACTGCAGTGTTCAAGAAGCTGACGTCGCCGTAAACATCATCACAACAAAGCGCCGCTGCAGCGCCCCCTGTGGACAGAGGCACGTCACACTAGAGCAGAGCATTTTTATACATTTGTACCAAAATGACGCGACGCTGCAGAATCCTACGAGTATCAACGATTAAGAAAATAAAACTGGAGAAGGAAGTGCGGACGTCACAGTGGGCGTGTCACAGGGGGCGTGTCACAGGGGGCGTGCCACAGGGGGCGTGCCACAGGGGGCGTGTCACAGTGGGCGTGTCACTGGGGGCGTGTCACAGTGGGGCGTGCCACAGGGGGCGTGTCACAGTGGGCGTGTCACTGGGGGCGTGTCACGGGGGGCGTGTCACAGGGGGCGTGTCACAGGGGGCGTGTCACACGTGGAGGTTAAACGGGGGCAGATCGACAAAATGGCGTCTTGAAAATAGTGGATTAAAGATTAAACTCAAACATGAATCAGTCCAAATAAAACTTCAGAGGTTCAACCAGAAGAAACGAGCAGAACCTGGAGAAACATCTGAACAGTTTGAACACGTCTGATTTAATATTTAAAACTATGGCTCTAAACGTCTACCATCTCCATGGAAACAAGTCGCTTAGTAAAAGAATGCAGCAATAAAAACATCTGTAACTAAATAAATGCAAGACAGACCATTTTAATGCCACACTGTGGAACATTCAGGGCAATACACAAACATCTCCATGGAGATGCAGGTGGGAGATCCCCAACGTGAAAAGTTCCACAGCATTAACATTGAAGAGCCTGTACGACTCTATTCTCTGATCTGTTTCCTCATCACACACAGACCTGGAGTTGTGTTTTGTTTCATTCTCACATGTTTAACACACAAACCTGCAGATTTATAACTGAAAAAACTCTGTTCCACCTTGTGATGTCATCATGTGGTGATACAGGAAGTGCTCCACTGTGTTTTTAAACTCCACCTTCACTAGAATCATTTGAATCATTTCAGTCCTGGAGTTGTCTCTTATCTTGACTGAACTAAAGGTAAAAGGAGGAGGAACTTGAAAACTACCACTTGATGACATCACAAGGTGGAACGTCGCATTTTGATCTTTGGAGTTGTAACAGACTAATAATAAAGTATGACTCAAACATGTGAGAATAAAACAAAACACAACTCCAGGTCTGTTTTTGAGGAGGGAACAGTAGAACATGGATTAAAGCTACAAGAGTCAGTTTTGTGTGTTATGGGACCATTAAAAACAAAAGATCAAAGGTCAAAGGATATTTTATCAGTTGCTCCTGGGATCATTATAGAATCGGCGGAAACGCTGGTCTTTTGTGTGTTGAAAATGACCAAACCAATCAGATGAACCAGAAAGAGCCAATCAGGCGAGAATAAACAAATCGAACCTGAACGTTTAAACTTTGAATAATTACAGAGGCCGGAGCTTTAAAGAACACGAAGCGTCAATAGAGTCGTTCACCTGACGTCAGCCGCGAGTAAACGACACGTTCAAAGGTGTTTAATACAAATATGTGACCAGAGCGACAGACGACACGAAGATAAACACTGACATTATGTGAAGAATCGTTAGAACGAAACAGCGAAAACAAACGGAACAACATCATTATATGTAAAAGTACACAAAGTACACACACGGAGCAAAAAATACTCAAGTATCAAATGAAAAAATCTACTAAAAGTGCCTGTTTTAAAGAGTAAAAAGTGAAAGTATTTCTCACAGATTTTGAGTCTTATAAAACTTCAAATGTGGTGATTTTGATAAAGATTTGAGCTGAATTTTGTTCAACAGAAACAAATGAATCAGTCATTTTTTTCTGTTTTTATTCGTTTATTTTTGTTTTGTTTAAATTCTACGTGTTAAAAATAAACCCTCAGCAGATCTCACACAATAAGAAAAATACTTTTACTTTGCAGTCCTGTTCAAAAATGTAGTGGAAGTACAGATACTGCTCTCAGATGTACTCAAGTAAAAGTAAACGTACACACTATAAACTATACTCGAGTATAAATTTGAGGTGTGTGTACTTTACTGCTTTGTTCGTGTATAAACAGATGATTGGCTGATTCTCCGTTTATTTGACGTTTATGAATTATAAAATATAGAACATTTTCACAAGAATTTTCTCTGAAAAGTCACAAACGCTGAATGAGTCACAGTCTCATCTCATTGAATTTATTTATTTATTCATTTATTTTGAGCTCATGTATCAGGTTCACTTAAACACATTTAAGCTGAAAAAGGAGCAGGAAGAAGAAAACGTATTAAATCCCAGCCCTGTCTTCCATTAGGACATTAAATGTTTAGTTTAAGTGGACGAGACTCCAGAGACGGCACCTGCTCAAGAACATTTCTCTTTCATTTTTCCCACAGACTAAGAAAAAATTAAAATTAAATAAATAAAAGTCTGAAAGCTCAGGTTTAATCAGCTCTGTGGATCTAACGACCACAAAACCAAAACTTTAATTTAAAATCTATTTCTGAAACTTTATAACCTGCTAAATTATTAAAACATTTAGCAGAATCTTGTGTTTTAAATGTTTTTTTGGACTGAAAACCACCATGTTATAAACATGAGTTCGCACGGAGCCGTTTAGCCTCTGAACTCTTGGTATTTGAGTTTTTGGTCTATGGAGCGGACTGTCCCATGTCAGAGTCAGGACAGGACTGTGTTTTGTGTGCGTCATGTTTAATGTGCTGAAAAAGTTTAAAATGTTATAGTAAAAAAAAGCACAAATGGGCAGCGTTTTGATGGAGTGTGGAGAGTTTCAGCTTTAGTCAAACGACGCTGTATGTTCACGTAAAAAGACACGGACATTTCTGTTTGTATAAATAAAAATGTACCATCAGCACGTCCTGAGTGACCCTGTCCAGCTCGTACAGGAAGTTCGCTGACGACAGCGGTTGCTGAGAATGAAACACATGTCAGTTTGTTCTGCTCTGCCACGTCAGCTGATTCAGTGTTACCTACACTTTGCGTGGACTGGTTTGGAGGCGGAGCTTTTCGCTTCAAAAGTGCGTCAGAAATGGCCTCAAAGGGGAGCGTGTCGTCCGGCTGCACAGTAAACAGCGGACTGTCCCAGCGATTTCTGGAGTCGGGCTCTTCAAATCTCAGGATCAAAGCATCAAATCTATAAACAAAACAAGAAACAAACTTATGCAACATGAGCCCGGGGCCTCTGGGTGTTTCAGATGTTTCTCCTCACATGTCTTGGTCATAACGCTCGTAAACGTCTCTTTGGGAGTTCCATTTGGAGCTGAGTTCAGGCGACGTCAAACAGTAAACCTTCAACAGAGAATGAACGTCAGCGGAATAAAAGACACAAGTCTGTAACATGCACTTTATATGAAGGGACACGGCGAAACTGCAGCCGCCGCGTTACATTAAAAATCTGTCCCCTCTCTGTCCTCTCTGTGTCCCCTCTCTGTCCTCTCTGTGTCCCCTCTCTGTCCTCTCTGTGTCCCCTCTCTGTCCTCTCTGTGTCCTCTCTGTGTCCCCTCTCTGTCCTCTCTGTGTCCCCTCTCTGTCCTCTCTGTGTCCCCTCTCTGTCCCCTCTGTGTCCTCTCTGTGTCCCCCCTCTGTGTCCCCTCTCTGTCCTCTCTGTGTCCCCCCTCTGTGTCCCCTCTGTATCCTCTCTGTGTCCTCTCTGTGTCCCCTCTGTGCCCCCTCTGTGTCCCCTCTGTGTCCTCTCTGTGTCCCCCCTCTGTGTCCTCTCTGTGTCCCCTCTGTGTCCCCTCTGTGTCCTCTGTCCTCTCTCTGTCTCTGCGTCTGTCAGACTCATTTTGGTCTTAAATGTTCGTATTAACCTTCTACATGATCCTGGGGTTTTTATTAGGCCCGACTCCAAAGACTTGATGGCTCAAGGTTGGAGACTGGAGATAGGAAAGTGCGCTGAAAGTACTTGTGCCGATAATGGATGAGTTCAGCAGCAGAAAGCACAATAGCGCGCAGAGTAAAAGCTGCTATATTTAGAGAGAAAGAATGGCTTTGAATGGACCGGCTAGAGTGCAGGCTTTACAATAGGAGCTAACATTAACCCAGTCAAACAGCTCTTGAACTCAGGTGAGACGCTATCAGGCTAAGCTAAAGTCCTCAGACATTGAGGCGACCCAGGTTGGTAAACACAAGACTAACAGTGTAGCAACAACCTGACCTGTTGGAGACTCTTAAAATATGCTAACCATTTTCTGTCTGTACTTCACCACAGCTACAACATTCATTCTTTGGGGGGAGATTTTAATACTATATATATACTTATATACTACAACAGAGCAAAGCCGTTGTGGTGGACATTGCAGTACCAAGTGAGAAATACCAGACGCTCAAAGAATAACTGGAGAAGGCCTGGAAGGTGACAGCATCAATGGTGTCCGTGGTCATCGGAGCACTCGGGTCACGTCAATGACCAACAAGTTTATGATTTTGTATTTTTGTATTTTTTATTGCCAATTTTAATTAGAACAATTTGTAGAGAAGATGGGATCACACTTGACTAGCTACTACCTACTAGCTACTCCTGGACGAATGGGGGATTACAGCGGCTCACTTTACTTCAATAGCAGTGTAATAAACATATTACCCTGCTATTCCTGTGCTGTAAAGTGGCCTGTGTAATCAAATATGGTTGTGTCTGAACCTTCTTCTCATCTTCTTAAATACTTACTTTCTTTCAGATGAAGGAAACTTAAGAACCTGAAGGAAACTTAAGAACCCGAAGGAAACTTAAGAACTCAGCTCCTTAAGTTTCCTTCAGATGAACCATTTTAATTAGAACAATTAAAATGGTTCATCTGAAGTTTCCTTCAGATGAAAGAAACTTAAGAACCCGAAAGAAACTTAAGAACTCAGCTCCTTACGTTTCCTTCAAATGAACCATTTTAATTAGAACAATTAAAATTGTTCATCTGAAGTTTCCTTAAGTTTCCTTCAGATGTAGGAAACTTAAGAACCTGAAGGAAACGTAAGAACCCGAAGGAAACCTAAGAACTCAGGTTCTTAAGTTTCTTTCAGATGAAGGAAACTTAAGAACCCGAAGGAAACTTAAGAACTCAGGTTCTTAAGTTTCCTTCAGATGAAGGAAACTTAAGAACCTGAAGGAAACTTAAAAACCTACAACCCTAAAGAATTATGGGGAGTACAACGGCTCCAGCAATGATGATAACACATAACTGAGAGCAGTCTGTCCTGCTCGAAAACCACCAAATGCCACTGTCTTGAAACATCCCAAAATGGAGCAGGAGCTGCTCAGGCTAGAACTGGTAAAATCTGAGTCCTGGGGTACAATGTCGTCTGGAATGTCGATGACAATGTAATCTGGCCTGTCTTCTTTGGCATTTGACGCTTCCCTAATCGGATCAGGATCTTCAAAGCCTGTGACATCGATGCGGTGTTCAGACTTCTCTGACTGGATGTTTTCCTTGTTGTTCATCTGAGTCTCTAGAATAGCTGGGTTCAAACACTGAGGTATTTGGGGGACACTTGTTTCTCCTACATTAAGTGGTTCATTCCAAAATGGATTGAAAAACCCATTGACGACCTTGACAGGTTGCATGTTTTCCTCGTTGTCCATTGGAGTCTCTAGAATACCCTCGTTGAAACACTTTGTGTTGTCTATGTGCTCCAGTGTTTGGGTGGGTCTTATTGCTTCCTCCTCATCTCGGAGCGGCTCTGGTACATGTTGTGGGACGTGTGGACTGGGCTGTTCAGGAGGGCTCAAATCAGACACAGTGGTGGACCCTTTAAGAGCTAAGGCCATGAGGCCACGAGCGTTCTCACTGTATTCACTGTCATCACCGATCAGATGTTCCATCGTCACAAAGGGGTGATGGAGTGCCTCCTTGGGAGTGATTCTCATCTCATCGTCCAGGTCCAGAAGTCTCTTTATGAGATCAGCAAAGGCCAATCTGTCTCTGTGCTCTGGGTCTCCCATTCTTGTATGAGACCCCTGAAAAACACTGTCTAAAGAGCTGAATCTTCCAGCTAGACAATCTGAGACCTTGGGCTTGGCTTTTCTCTGTCTGCCATAGTACTCATCTAAGGTTTTAAGTCTCCACTGTGTGAAGTCACCTGAAGGGCTTGCAAAGTAATTGCAAGACAGGGCGGCTTTTTGGAGCACTTTTTCGCTTGGAAGTCCTACCAGTTCGACGATGGTCCTGAGATTGTCGTAGGATGAGTGTCTACTGAAAAGACGGTAGCCTGTGAAACACTCTGCCAGAGTGCAGCCTAGAGACCACATGT
The DNA here is from genome assembly GCF_009829125.3 of Periophthalmus magnuspinnatus. Taxonomy (NCBI): domain Eukaryota; kingdom Metazoa; phylum Chordata; class Actinopteri; order Gobiiformes; family Gobiidae; genus Periophthalmus; species Periophthalmus magnuspinnatus. The sequence continues at coordinate 36,040,214 of NC_047126.1, forward strand.
CCATAGCCTCAGTGATTTTGCAGCCTAGAGTGATCTCTGGAGCTCGGTATGAAAGAGGCTGCCCTATGTCCCAGAAGCCCATCATGTCTGCATAACCAGCAAGGCCAAAGTCAATGAGTTTGACTTTAAAAGGCTGCTTACTGTGGTTCACCAGCATGATGTTGTCTAGCTTTAGGTCTGCATGAATGATCCCAGCCGTCTTGAGACCGTCAAAGGCCACCAGGAGCTGCTGTGCCACTGGACGGAGCTCACACAAAGACAATACCTTTCTTCTCATCTCTATAAAGTCGAACAGGCTCCTGTCTAATGTTTCAAATACCATGCATTCGGAGTCCTGCTCCACAAAGTATTCAATGAACCTGACAATATTGTACCTGTCTGGTTGTAAGAGGCGCAACTCCTCCAAGATCACAACTTCTTCTTCGAGACTGCTTTTGGCGTTCTTCAGGGTTTTAACTGCCACGACCTCTAAAGTCTGAGGGTGAAAGCATCTAGTGACTGTACCAAAAGCCCCTTCCCCAAGTACGTCCAAGACAATGTACTCCCCTAACTTAAACGGGGTTTGACCTGGTCTGGAGGAATATCCTGAAGCCATTTCAGTATGTATTTAGGTTGGTCAAAAAATTTGATATCTAAGCAACAGAAGAGCAATACACGAACAATACACGAACAATACACGAACAATACACGAACAATACACGAACAATACACGAACAATACACGAGCAATACACGAACAATACACGAACAATACACGAACAATACACGAACAATACACGAACAATACACGAACAATACACGAACAATACACGAACAATACACGAGCAATACAAGAGCAATACAAGAGCACTTGAAAATTGAATTGAATTGAAAAATTGAATTGACTTCAAGTGACCGTTGAGTTTGATCTAACAAGTACTACAAATCGATTGCTTTGTGTCAAAGAATCACTTTGTGTCAAAGAATCGCTTTGTCAAAGGATTTCTTTGTCACCGTCACGGTTGCCATGGTGACGAGAACTGTTACTGGTTGCTAGGTGAGTGTTCTAGAGCTGGTCACATGACTTCATGACAACATTATAGAATGCCTCATTTAAATGTGAGCTGGAGAACAGTCAGGATTCTATGGTAGAATTTGCTGTTTAAAGTGACTGTACCTAGTTTTCATATAATTGAGCTAAATCTGTCTTGCTCATTACAGATATATTGTAAACCACAACATCACAAGGGGAGACTGAGCATTTTGAGCATTGGATATGTAGGCAGACTAATAAACCAGTTTTGTTTTTGTTTTTTTATGAAATAACAACATTATAACATGGCTTAAAGCTCACAAGAATAGAATCAATTTTGTGTAGTACAGGATCTTTTTTTTTTTCTTATTTTATTTTGAAGAACACCCAGTGACATAGAAACACATACAATATTTACAGCTTACTATTTACAGGGGGGGGGGGTATCTGCATTATTCTGTCTTGGTTTTCTTTGTAAATATGTGTGTGTGTGTGAGTGTATGAGTGTGTGTGCGGAGAAGTAATACTACTAATAATAATAAAAGTAAAGATAACGATAACAGGTTTTATTATTGCTGTCATACTCAGTGTTCAATGGTTGGTCAATATTGCTCTATGTTAGTTTTGTGGTCCTAATGGTGGTATTGGTTATTTAGATTTAAATGTAAAATGTGTGTGCGTGCGTGTCCTGTACAATGCATTAAAAGAGGCAAGGTTTTGGTGAGCCCGCACTCAAGGGGCAGTACCCCTTAGCAACGCGCCCATTCCTTGCTAACCCTAATCTTTTTATGTATTTGTTGTCAATTATTATTATTGATTAATAATGAATTTATTATTATTCATAATTGTTATTATTGTGTATTTATATATGTATATACATATATATATATATATATATATATATATATATATATATATATATATACACATATATATATATATATATATATATATATATATATATATATATAAATTATTATTTAATAATTCATGTTCTTTATTTTAATATTTAATATGTGTGTTTATATTCATCCATTTATTTATCTCCATCAGAACCACAAATTAATTCAATAAATAAATTAGTTAATGAATAAGGCAATAATAATAATGACAATAATAGTAGTGACAGCAACAATAGAGACGTGTACATACAATGAAAACAATAACACAACAATAATAGTGGTATACAGCAATAGTGGTGTTATGATTGCAATTATTGTAATAAAGTTTACATAATGTCGTGTGTGTGTGTCTTTGTAGGAATGGGGGTGTGTATAGGAGTGTGCGTGGCATTCTCATAATTACTATGTTAATGGTGTTATAATAGTCTATTGGTGGAGTTTATGTTGCTTCGCCCATTGACTCAATGTTGGCACTGACGCAGCGTGAAGCGCTCATGTCCCCAAACACACTCCTGACATCGAGCCCTATCCAAGCCCCCATGCCGCAGGCATGGGCCATCTTTATTACTGCTAAAATGAATGGAAGTCAATGGGAGGTCAATGACGGACCCCGACGCCATGGCGAATGACGAGCGCGTTACAACCAATAGACTAATAGATGATTTCATTGACAGCAACACAATACTTGCTAATAATATAAATAAATACAATATGGTATTCAACACATAGCCTAATGTTTTTTGTGATATCAACACAGTTTGACTCAATGTTATAGCCAATATTGTATTAAATTATCTATACTAATCTATCAACAACTGACTGACTTCAGTCACTTACTCTTGGCAGTGTTTATCATATCAAACATAAATACATAAAGGAAAAAGTATATTTATTGGGTCTTATGTTAAAACTGATTTAGTCTAAACAGCTGTTTTTATAAAAATATCTATCATGTAGCTTTTACAACCTGTACGTATATTCTCACTTTAGCCAATAGGGCCACATTATAATGCACCACCTGTTTTGATACTGTGTCTGACTTGAGATTCTTGATGTCTATGGTGTGTTATTTATACAGCCTGTAATTTGTAGAGATCTGTGCAGTACCAAGGTGCAATATGGGATTTGTGTTGCTGATGTGGTGAGGGCCCCCAAGGCAAATTCTGCTTAGGGCCCCCTAAAGGCTAGGGCCGGCCCTGCGCCTCCTCTGTCGTATTTTCAACATATAGCCTGTTCGTTTATCGCGGGGGTTATGTTCTAAAAATAACCCGCAATAGATGAAATCCATGAAGTATCAGCTTTATTTTTTACAATTATTCTATATGGTTTGCTGTAAAACCCCTCACCACACACTTTATACACTTTTCTCACACAGGCATTACCAGGATATGTTTATATGACATTATAGATTTGGCCTGTAACATGTAGAAAAGGATGAATATGCAAGACTCAATGTACAAAATGTTTTCCAAATGCATTCATTAAATGAATCATTAATTTATTAAATTTCAGGTAAATAAACAGCAGAAAAACTCACATTCAGTTTTATCATGTGCCAAAAGATCAACAACATGAAAAGGTAAATTGAACAAGATTTACTTTTATCTATTTTAATATAATTAGGTCCTCCTCCACCCTTTGTCACCGGTTCTGTTCATTATATTTATGGACAGAATTTCTAGGCACAGCCCCGGAGGGGGTCTGGTTCAGGGGCCGGAGGGGGTCTGGTTCAGGGGCCGGAGGGGGTCCGGTTCAGGGGCCTGAGGGGGTCTGGTTCAGGGGCCGGAGGGGGTCTGGTTCAGGGGCTGGAGGGGGTCTGGTTTGGGAAACACAGGATTTCATCTCTGCTGTTTGTGGATGATGTTGTCCTGATGCTTCTTCGAGCCAGGACCTGCAGCACTGGGGCGGTTTGCAGCCGAGTGTGAAGTGTCTGGGATGAGAATCAGCTCCTCCAAATCCGAGGCCATGGTTCTCCACCGGAAAAAGGTGGTTTGCTCTCTCCGGGTGGAGAGTCTCTGCCCCAAGTGGAGGAGTTCAAGTATCTCGGGGTCTTGTTCAGCGTCTGCAGTGATGCGGTCGCTGTATCGGTCCGTTGTGGTGAAGAAGGAGCTGAGCCCAAAGGCGAAGCTCTCGATTTACCTCAATCTAAGTTCCTGCCCTCACCTATGGTCATGAGCTCTGGGTAATGACCGAAAGGACAAGGTCGCGGATACAAGCGGCCGAAATGGGTTTCCTCCGCAGAGTGGTCGGGCGCTCCCTTAGGGATAGGGTGAGGAGCTCGGTCACACGGGAGGAGCTCGGAGTAGAGCCGCTGCTCCTACATGTTGAGAGGAGCAGCTGAGGCTCGGGCATCTGCTCAGGATGCCTCCTGGACGCCTCCCTAGGGAGGTGTTCTGGGCATGTCCCACCGGGAGGAGGCCCCGGGGAAGACCCAGGATACGCTGGAGGGACTATGTCTCTCTGGCCTGGGAACGCCTTGGGATCCCACCGGAGGAGCTGGAGGGACGTGTCTGGGGTGAGGGAAGTTTGGGACTCCCTGCTTAGACTGCTGCCCCCGCGACCCGGCCCCGGATAAGAGGAAGAAAATGGATGGATGGATATAATTTGGTAACGTTCCACGGGCCGGATGAATAAACCCAATGGGCCGCGTCTAGTGACAGATCAAATGTTATTCAGGAAAACCAAAAAGGCAGTCGTGGTTTAGTTCTGGTTTACTGCTCCAGCCCTTCCTTCTCTTCCTGTAAAACTTCATTCAAAAACGTCACCATTTGTCTGCAGGACAATTGGAAGTACAGCTCCGTGTAAACTTTTTCCATCGTTTCATTCTCTTGCCGCATTTGTTCATTTTCATGTTCCTGATTTTGATTTTTGACCAGTGACAGCTCCTGTTCTTTCTTCACCCTCCACAATCTGAAACGCTCCTTCTTTAAGTCGTCGTTACTTTGACATTTTAACTTGTTGAAATCGTCCTTTACCGAGCGAGCCTCTTTGATTTCCCACTGCAGTTTATGAATTCCTCTGTACAAACTGTAGAGCCTTTCGTGTGGTTCTGTGTCACATCTCTGCACCACTTCCTGAGACTCTCTAAGTTTGAGCAGTTTGCCGTAAATGTGGTCAAGTTTCTTGTTCAATTCCTTCTGTTTAGCTTTCTTAAGCTCCAATTCCTGATCAATTCTCTTATGAGTGTCAGACATGACTGTACTGTTTATCATTTTGCTCTTCATTTGGTCAATTTCTTGCCCAATTTTGTGATTTGATGTCTTTAGACGCTCTATCTCGCAGAGTCTTTGGTCGTATTTGGACGCTAGCAGTTTTTCTACGTTGTAATCTTCAGTGATTTTGCGAAGATGTTCCTTCATCTTTTCAAGTTTGCTTTTCAGGTCGCTGTTCTTCATCTCCAAGTCTGCGTATTTCTTCTTCCAAACCTCATTTTCAGCCAATTTCTCAGTCATCACAGACATTTGTTCCTATAAAGTGCGATTTTCCTCTGTTTCGGACGCAACGTGGCTCTGTTTCCACCCTCCTTCTTGAGGCAGTTTTGATCTGAAGCGTTCAAACTCCTCTTGCAAACTCGCTTAGGGCCCCGAGGCCTCAAGAGGGCCCCCAATCTGGCAACCCCCCACAATATACATTGCATTTAGTACGCGCGCAGTATGCGCTACTGACGCATCTCCGCTGTAGTGCAGTAAGTGCACTGTGTAGTGACACATGATGTATTTGTAATGACAATCTGGCAACCAACTGAATGACGCTACACCTGATCTGATTGGCCAACTTTATTGTAAGCGAGCACGAGTGTGGAGTAAACAAATGCATAATGTAACGATACTGTGCCCGACTGTTCCGAGTTCGTTTTCATCATGTTGAAACAAAGCTACCCGTCGGGTGCGGAGAAGCGGAAAAAGAAGAAAAAAGAAGAAGAGAAGAAACATCAATCTAGAGGTAATGTTGAGTGAATCTTACAAAGAGGTTAATGCAGTTGTTAATGTGACAAGTTAAGTTATCATCATTTTAATTCACAATGTCACCACCCACCGCTATCTCGAGTATGTCAACATGCTATTAGCACTTAGCATAGCATCGCAGCGGCAGGTGTAGTAGCAGGGGGCGGGGCCCTGCCCAGGCCCAGTGTAAGGTGGTGTTGTTGTGTTTGTGACCGACCGTGCAGCCTTCTTCTCAGTAGTGAAAGTGTCATTATGAAACATAACATTTTCATGATCGTGTTTCCTGCCTGTAAATTATGTGTGTGGGTGTGTGTGTGGTGTGTGTGTGTGTGGGGGGGGGGGGGGGGGGGGGGGTGAATGTGTATAAAGTTAATTTGGTTTATGAGTTTATTTGGTTTTATGGAGGTTTAAGAGTTTAAAAGAGTTAATGTTATTTTTACACACCCCTCTTAAGTAAGACTAGTTTTATCCAGTTGCTGGGACAGTATAAAAGGCGCCTGAGACCAACACACAAGGTTCTGATGCTGGAGGAGACACTGCTCCTCAAATCTCCATTGCACAATACACTTGCACTTTGGTAAATTATTTAAATAAAAGAAAAAAAAAGGTCACACCAGTGCTGCTGTCTTCTGTCTCACATCCTACCGCTAAAGGCCAGCCTACGTTATATCAACAAGAAGATCTTCATATTTCAAAGAAAACATTTTTGTTACACTATACGCTCTGTGTGTACAACTGTAGGGTTGCCAAATTATTTGTACATGTATTCTTATACTCCTGGTGAAGGTGTGAATCTACAACTTAAATATTGTTTTCATAAAGCTGCAGAGACCTCATTTAAAGGGCCCATGTCAGTTGTGTTTTGTTTCATAAACATGTTTAACACAAAAACTGCATATTTAGGCTGAGTTATTTTGTCAAACTGAAAACATTCTGTTCCACCTTGTGATGTAATGTGATTAATACAGGAAGTGCCCCACTGTGTTTTTAAACTTTATACACCTTCTCTAGAATCATTTGGATGATTTCAGCCCTAGAATTTCCAATCTCTACTGAACTAAAGGTAAAAGGTAGCTGTTAACTTGAAAACTAGCATTCCCGGGTGGGTCCCTCTCTTCGGGCACTAGATAGGTCGTCACGGCTCTTATTGCCATAGTGGGATCTGGGTCAAACTCACCCACCATGGCACCTGCAGCTTCCCGTTTACACTATAATCAACAAATGGATGAGTGGAAATGACTTGAAAATTAGGTATACAGGGTCTATTTGTTTGGACAGGTTGAACTCTAGGTTTACCCAGTGAAATACTCTTCTTATGATCGTACGCACGTAAATATAATAAAAACAAAATAGTAAAACAATCCAAATAATTCTATATATCAGACTGAATTATCCATAACTATTTTAAGTGAAAGCATTTTGGTTCTGAGGAAGTTGTTGCGCTGGGGAGGAAATTAACGTTGCACAAATATTGGCTAAGGCGAGGCTATGCTAATGCAGGGATCTATTTTAAAAACTAAACTAAAGAAACCAATTTTCTTTCCCTTAAGTTAGGTTTTTGGAGATGCTTGGCGTTGGTTCCAAGACACTTTATCCAGGAAAACAGCAGGTAATGATGTATTTTTAATTTAAATGATTTTGGCCTATCAAGTGAGAAACTTTGAACTCTACTGTAGCCTACATGTGCACAAACCATGTTGTTCAGGCTAATATGGTTTAACACGACTTGATGATTTTTACTATTATTATTGTTATTATTATTTATTTATTTTATAAGGTCTATTCCAGGGTGCTGGAGAGGAGAATCCGACCGATAGTCGAACCTCGGATTCAGGAGGAGCAGTGTGGTTTTCGTCCTGGTCGTGGAACACTGGACCAGCTCTATACTCTCCATCGGGTCCTCGAGGGCTCATGGGAGCATGCCCAACCAGTCCACATGTGTTTTGTGGATCTGGAGAAGGCATTCGACCGTGTCCCTCGTGGTGTCCTTTGGGGGGTGCTCTGGGAGTATGGGGTCCGGGGCTCTTTGCTAAGGGCTGTCCGGTCCCTGTATGACCGGAGCAGGAGCTGTGTTCGCATTGCCGGCAGTAAGTCAGACCTGTTCCCAGTGCATGTTGGACTCCGCCAGGGCTGCCCTTTGTCACCGGTTCTGTTCATTATATTTATGGACAGAATTTCTAGGCGCAGCCAGGGGCCGGAGGGGGCCTGGTTTGGGAACCACAGGATTTCATCTCTGCTGTTTGCGGATGATGTTGTCCTGATGGCTTCTTCGAGCCAGGACCTGCAGCAGGCACTGGGGCGGTTTGCAGCCGAGTGTGAAGCGGCTGGGATGAGAATCAGCTCCTCCAAATCCGAGGCCATGGTTCTCGACCGGAAAAAGGGTGGTTTGCACTCTCCGGGTGGGTGGTGAGTCTCTGCCCCAAGTGGAGGAGTTCAAGTATCTCGAGGTCTTGTTCACAAGTGAGGGAAGGATGGAGCGGGAGATTGACAGGCGGATCGGTGCAGCGTCTGCAGTGATGCGGTCGCTGTATCGGTCCGTTGTGGTAAAGAAGGAGCTGAGCCGGAAGGCGAAGCTCTCGATTTACCGGTCAATCTACGTTCCTACCCTCACCTATGGTCATGAGCTTTGGGTAATGACCGAAAGGACAAGATCGCGGATACAAGCGGCTGAAATGGGCTTCCTCCGCAGAGTGGCCGGGCGCTCCCTTAGGGATAGGGTGAGGAGCTCGGTCACACGGGAGGAGCTCGGAGTAGAGCCGCTGCTCCTACACGTTGAGAGGAACCAGTTGAGGTGGCTCGGGCATCTGCTCAGGATGCCTCCTGGACGCCTCCCTAGGGAGGTGTTCTGGGCATGTCCCACCGGGAGGAGGCCCCGGGGAAGACCCAGGACACGCTGGAGGGACTATGTCTCTCGGCTGGCCTGGGAACGCCTTGGGGTCCCACCGGAGGAGCTGGAGGACGTGTCCGGGGTGAGGGAAGTCTGGGAGTCCCTGCTTAGACTGCTGCCCCCGCGACCCGGCCCCGGATAAGCGGAAGAAAATGGATGGATGGATGGATGGATTATTATTTATTTATGTATATATGTACGTATTTATTTCTACATTCGGAGACGTCATGCGTGAGCCTCTGGCGGTCACGTGACGTTTACATTTGAATTGTCATAGTTAAATACAATATCGAACCACCCTGACCTTCGGGGCACGGTGGCCGAGCGGTCTAAGCACCCTTCACCATGCGGATGCAATATGGATTTCTAGCCGTACCTCGCCATAGATGAGGACGGGCTCCGCACGAATGAAGTGTGTATGGAGAGACTGGTTTAGAGTACCGGTCTCCCACCAAACCCGCCTCCATTCACCTGACGGATATGCCTCGGCATTCAGGGATGGTTGGCATTTTGCTGTGAGCTGCAAGGTTGTGGTTCAATTCCCGGATGGGTCCCACTCTTTGGGCACTGGATAGCAGGTGGTCAGGGTTCTTATTGCCCAGTGGGGATCTGGGTCAAAACACATGACCCCAAAATCAATAAAACTCTATTAAAGGTGTAATGTGCCTATGATTGTTCATTTTTGCTCAATACGTATTAAAAAAAACAAAAACAGCATGCAATGTTAAAGTGAACAAAGTTTACCATAAAACTGTAGCAAACTAACCATGTTGATACTTTATTTGAAACTCCAAATGTATAAATCCCAAACTAGACACCGCAGACATCTTTTTTTTTTCTTTTTTTTTTCGTTTCACAAAAATATGCCCGCTTTTGATAGGAGGCCTACAGTATTTCAAAATGCTGTTTGTACAACAATAGTTGGTTTTGTTGATAATTATTGGGTCATTTCAAATGTAAATGAAAACTGAGTAGATGTTTTTACGCCTAAAATTGTGAGATTGAGTAATAAGTATATCTTTTGTAGGTCCTGATGCAGGTGAAAGGTCAACTCCATCTTGTCTGGCGTTGGTTCATGTATTGCAGCTCTAATCAAGGGACGGTGAATTTTCTGGAAGAAAAAAATGAGCATTTCATAAAAGACATCTAAAAATGGCATTCAAAGTTAAAGAAGCACCTAGCATAGGCAAGACCTGTTATTTTATTTTTTACTGCAGATGCTGACTGCTTGTTAGTCTCAGTTAGCATTTGAGAGTGATACTTATAATGTAAAAAGCTTTATAAAATCAAGTGTAACAAACAGGCCATTTGTTACAAAAGTAACAGCACTTTACACCCTTCACTATATGCACTTTAAATTGCACTTACACTTTAATAGCACACAGCACTTTTGAACATTATTTGCACTTTAACAAATAAGACAATTGCACGCAAAGGATTTTAAAATGCTTATTTAACTTGTCTGTCCTTTACCCAATTTTAGATCTGGAGTCACAATGGCACTTTAATTGAAGCTGTGTGTCCTGGATGTAGGGATGGGCGAAAATGAAATGAGATCTTGAGATCTGTACCGAACAAAAGTGGGCGTTGTCCCAATGGAGACTCAACTGAAGCGTGCATCATGAACAAGGCGATCACGTGATGAGATCTCATCCAGAGCAGTGACATCAGAGCTTCATCACTCATCCAGCGCTCATAAGCACTTTGAAATTGCCGCGCCACTCATGGTTGTTGTCGGCGTTTATAGGAGTTAGCGAGTTAGTAAATTGTCAGTTAGTGAGTTGGTGAGTTTAGTAATCAGTGAGTTATTAGGTAGGTGTATTAGATAGTTGGTTGGTCAGTTAGTGAGTTGGTGAGTTATAAGTAGGTGAGTAAGTGGTCCAAGTAGTGAGTACTATACAAAACCCGATCAAGCTTACAGTGAGTTTATTCAAAGAAATGTGTGCCCTTCTGTGCTGATTTCCTTTTCATTACAAAATTGAAAACGATTAGTCTGTGTGTACAGGCCACAGGCAGAGGCTGTAGTGCTCAGTAGTCAAATACAGCAGATAATAATACTGTATTTACTTGAGTAATTATTTATGTATCTTTACAACAACTTGAGTAATTTAGTTTTAATGTAAAACGTATTTGGCCTACTCATAAGTTGAATTCATTTTTGGGCTAATCCATTCTCAGGGCAGTGGCTATAATGCACATGTACTGTTACCATGGCTACATAAACTGTTAGCTTGGTACATACACTGTTAGCTTGGTACATACACTGTTAGCTTGGTACATACACTGTTAGCTTGGCACATACACTGTTAGCTTGGTACATACACTGTTAGCTTGGTACATACACTGTTAGCTTGGTACATACACTGTTAGCTTGGCACATACACTGTTAGCTTGGTACATACACTGTTAGCTTGGTACATACACTGTTAGCTTGGCCCCGTGAGTCACAGCTCTAATCCTCTTATCTATTCACTGTATGGTACTATTATTCCTGATTTATGTTTATTTATTATCCTGATCATATTTATTCCATTCTGGGGCATGTATCTGCGCCACTTTCACCTGGGCCTACTGGAGCAAAGAGCAGTAGTCTGGATGAAAGTGGACTAGAAGCAGTTAGTAGTGACAGTAATCCTGTGATAACTAAATGTAATCTTAGTTTGCTTAAAAAAAACAAAAACTGCTAAATCGTTATAGATCATATGTTACAGGCTGTTATAGATGACGCAATAGCACAACTCACTAATGAGCTGCAATCTAAAATTTAATTTTATTCTGTTGCTATTTTTTTAAGCGACCCTTGCATTTATATAGATTTCAAAATGACAATATCTTAAACATATGTTCATTATACGTGAAGTTTAGATAAGTTAAGGTGAACTTTGACCTACTCACTTCAAAGGTCAGTATTGTGCGCGTGACAAAACCAGTGCTCCTTCTGCGCTGTGAGGATGCGCTGAATGCAGTTTCTTTGCAGGTACTGGGTACCCCTGTGCATAAAGCACTGTAACATGTCTTCACTCTGCAAATATAGTTGACCTAAAACATGACAAATTCACTATATTAGTTCAGGGTAACACATTAGAGTTAGATAAATAATCAAAATACTGTTTGATCAAAATCACTGTTTGATCTAGTACTGCAGACATGTTAGACACTGAGAGGCCAGAATAACTGGGTTAAAGCCAACTACCAATGTATTATTTCAAAACATTCACATGCATTTGGGTTTATTAAAACATAACAAAACAGTATCTTCTAATTAACATGTATGCAAAGAGCTCAACAAATTGCTGTTTTGCCAATGTGCGTTCAGCTTTTGGCATAAACTGAAATTTTAGAACGTGAGAAGCGTTTTGGTCTATACAGTTTTGTCATTTTGGCTCCTTCTGTTGGGTTTGCTGTATTTCTTGTATGTGAGCCCTGTTTGTAGCATCAGTGTCTGACACAAATGTTTTCTCTCCACAGATCTGTGTGAGACAAGCCCCAGCTCTGCTCCGGACGTCCAGACCTCCTGCACACGTCCTCACATCAGGAGCTAAGTCCTCACACACTCTTGCACACACAGACATACACATTTACACAAATCACACACACGCCTCCGCCTTCCTACCCCCGCCATGTCCCTCCTTGCTACCCTCGCTATGCCCCTACCCGCCACTTCCGATATGACCCTCCCCGCTACCCCCGCCATTGCCCCTCCCACCGCTACGGCTACGCCCCTCCGTGCTGCTTGTGCTAGGCGCTTCTCTACTCTTGCTAAGCTGCGTCGTATACGTCTTGCTGAGGCCCACGTTGCTCCACATGCTAAGATCCACCCTGCTCCTTCTGCGATGGCCCCTCCCTGCTCATCTTGCTAAGCTGTCTCCGTATTCGTCTTGCTAAGGCCCCCGTTGCTCCTCCTGCTAAGGTCCTCCCTGCTCATCGTGCCTAAGATCTTCTCTGCTCATCGTGCTAAGGTCCTCTCTGCTCATCGTGATATGGTCCTCTCTGCTCATTGTGCTAAGGTCTTC